>NW_027212828.1:3012443-3313688 GCF_030788295.1 Drosophila virilis | reverse complement strand
ATTGATTGATATTGATATTGATATTGATATTGATATTGATATTGATATTGATATTGATATTGATATTGATATTGATATTGATATTGATATTGATATTGATATTGATATTTATATTGATATTGATATTGATATTGATATTGATATTGATATTGATATTGATATGATATTGATATTGATATTGATATTGATCTTGATATTGATTATCTTTATATTGATATTTGATATTGCTATTGATATTGATATTGATATTGATATTGATATTGATATGATTGATATTGATATTGATATTGATATTGATATTGATATTGATATTGATATTGCTATTGATATTGATATGATATTGATATTGATATTGATATGATATTGATATTGATTGATATTGATATTGATATTGATATTGATATTGATATTGATATTGATATTGATTTTTATTGATTATATTGATATGTATTGATATTGATATTGATTATTGATTGATATTGATATTGATATGATTGATATTGATATTGATATTGATATTGATATTGATTGATATTGCTATTGATATTGATATTGATATTGATATTGATATTGATTATGATATTGATATTGATATTGATATTGATTTGATATTGATTTGATATGATATTGATTGATATTGATATGATATTGATATTGATATTGATATTGATATGATATTGATATTGATATTGATATTGATATTGATATTGATATTGATATTGATATTGATATTGATATTGATATTGATATTGATATTGTATTGATATTGATATTGATATTGATATTGATTGATATTGATATTGATATTGATATTGATATTGATATTGATATTGATATTGATATTGATATTGATATTGATATTGATATTATATTGATATTGATATTGATATTGATATTGATATTGATATTGATATTGATATTGATTGATATTGATCTTGATATTGATATTGATATTGATATGATATTGATATTGATATTGATCTTGATATTGATATTGATATTGATATTGATATTGATATTGATATTGATATTGATATTGTTGATATTGATATTGATATTGATATTGATATGATTTGATATTGATATTGATATTGATATTGATATTGATATTGATATTGATATTGATATATTGTATTGATATTGGATTGATTTGATTGATATTGATATTGATTGATATTGATATTGATATTGATATTGATATGATATTGATCTTGATATTGATATGATATTGATATTGATATTGATATGATATGATATTGATATTGATATTGATATTGATATTGATATTGATATTGATATTGATATTGATATTGATATTGATATTGATATTGATATTGATATTGATATTGATTGATATTATATGCTATTGATATTGATATTGATATTGATATTGATATTGCTATTGATATGATATTGATATTGATATGATATTGATATTGATATTGATATTGATATTGATATTGATATTGATATTGATATTGATATTGATTGATATTGATATGATTGATATTGATATTGATATTGATATTGATTGATTGATATTGATATTGATATTGATTGATATTGATATTGATATTGATATTGATATTGATATTGATATTGATATTGATATTGATATTGATATTGATATTGATATTGATATGATATTGATATTGATATTGATATTGATATTGATATTGATATTGATATTGATATTGATATTGATATTGATATTGATATTGATATTGATATTGATATTGATATTGATATTGATATTGATATGATATTGATATTGATATTGATATTGATATTGATATTGATATTGATATTGATATTGATATTGATATTGATATTGATATTGATATTGATATTGATATTGATATTGATATTGATATTTGATATTGATATTGATATGATATGATATTGATATTGATATTGATATTGATATGATATGATATTGATATTGATGATTGATATTGATATTGATATTGATATTGAATTGATATTGCTATTGATTGATATTGATTATTGATATTGATATTGATATTGATATGATATTGATATTGATATTGATATTGATATTGATATTGATATTGATATTGATATTGATATTGATTGATATTGATATTGATATTGATCTTGATATTGATATTGATATTGATATTGATATTATATTGATATTGATATGATTGATATTGATATTGATATTGATATTGATATGATATTGATTGCTATTATTGATATATTGATATGATTGATATTGATATTGATATTGATATTGATATTGATATTGATATTGATATTGATATTGATATTGATATTGATATGATATTGATATTGCTATTGATATTGATATTGATATTGATATTGATATTGATATTGATATTGATATTGATATTGTATTGATATTGAATTGATTGCTATTGATATTGATATTGATATTGATATTGATATTGATATTGATATTGATATTGATATTTATATTGATATTGATATTGATATTGATATTGATATTGATATTGATATTGATATTGATATTGATATTGATATTGATATTGATATTGATATTGATATTGATATTGATATTGATATTGATATTGATATTGATATAGATATTGATATTGATATTGATATTGATATTGATATTGATATTGATATTGATATTGATATTGCTATTGATATTGATATTGATATTGATATGATATTGATATTGATATTGATATTGATATTGATATTGATATTGATATTGATATTGATATTGATATTGATATTGATATGATATTGATATTGATTTGATATTGATATTGATATTGATATTGATATTGATATTGATATTGATATTGATATTGATATTGATATGATATTGATATTGATATTGATATTGATATTGATATTGATATTGATATTGTATTGATATTGATATTGATATTGATATTGATATTGATATTGATATTGATATTGATATTGATATGATATTGAATTGTATTGATATTGATATTGATATTGATATTGATATTGATATTGATATTGATATTGATATTGATATTGATATTGATATTGATATTGATATTGATATTGATATTGATATTGATATTGATATTAATATTGATATTGATATTGATATAGATATAGATATAGATATTGATATTGATATTGATATTGATATTGATATTGATATTGATATTGATATTGATTGATATTGATATTGATATTGATATTGATATTGATATTGATATTGATATTGATATAGATATAGATATAGATATAGATATAGATATAGATACAGATACAGATACAGATACAGACACAGATATAGATATAGATATAGATATAGATATAGATATAGATATAGATATAGATATAGATATAGATATAGATATAGATATAGATAGATATAGATATAGATATAGATATAGATATAGATATAGATATAGATATAGATATAGATATAGATATAGATCTAGATATAGATATAGATATAGATATAGATATAGATATAGATATAGATATAGATATAGATATAGATATAGATATAGATATAGATATAGATATAGATATAGATATAGATATAGATATAGATATAGATATAGATATAGATATAGATATAGATATAGATATCGATATAGATTATATAGATATAGATATAGATATAGATATAGATATAGATATAGATATAGATATAGATATAGATATAGATATAGATATAGATATAGATATAGATATAGATATAGATATAGATATAGATATAGATATAGATATAGATATAGATATAGAGATAGATATAGATATAGATATAGATATAGATAGATATAGATATAGATATAGATATAGATATAGATATAGATATAGATATAGATATAGATATAGATATAGATATAGATATAGATTATAGAACATGTAGAAAATACAGAGGAAATTGAAGTAAAAGCAATTGAATAAAATGAGTCTATTTAAACCTTGGAACTACAGTGGGAAGCTTTGAAAGACGAGTTTAAAATTAAGGTCAGTTGTGAGGGCTCAAAAAACAAATGAAATGCAAATTTTATCCACGCTTGCAAGGAATTATGGGCCTTCAGGTTGTCTTTCTCCGGTTATAGTTGTAGGAAAATTATTCATGCAAAAATTAAGGGTTGACAAATAGATTATACTTAGATATAGATATAGATATTGATATTGATATTGATATTGATTGATATTGATATTGATATTGATATTGATATTGATATTGATATTGATATTGATATTGATATTGATATTGATATTGATATTGATATTGATATTGATATTGATATTGATATTGATATTGATATTGATATTGATATTGATATTGATATTGATATTGATATGATTGATATTGATATTGATATTGATATTGATATTGATATTGATATTGATATTGATATTGATATTGATATTGATATGATATTGATATTGATATTGATATTGATATTGATATTGATTGATATTGATATTGATATTGATATTGATATTGATATTGATATTGATATTGATATTGATATTGATATTGATATTGATATTGATTTGATATTGATATTGATATTGATATTGATATTGATATTGATATTGATATTGATATTGATATTGATATTGATATTGATATTGATATTGATATTGATATTGATATTGATATTGATTGATATTGATATTGATATTGATATTGATATTGATATTGATATTGATATTGATATTGATATTGATATTGATATTGATATTGATATTGATATTGATATTGATATTGATATTGATATTGATATTGATATTGATATTGATATTGATATTGATATTGATATTGATATTGATATTGATATTGATATTGATATTGATATTGATATTGATATTGATATGATATTGATATTGATATTGATATTGATATTGATATTGATATTGATATTGATATTGATATTGATATTGATATTGATATTGATATTGATATTGATATTGATATTGATATTGATATTGATATTGATATTGATATTGATATTGATATTGATATTGATATTGATATTGATATTGATATTGATATTGATATTGATATTGATATTGATATTGATATTGATTGATATTGATATTGATATTGATATTGATATTGATATTGATATTGATATTGATATTGATATTGATATTGATATTGATATTGATATTGATTGATATTGATATTGATATTGATATTGATATTGATATTGATATTGATATTGATATTGATATTGATATTGATATTGATATTGATATTGATATTGATATTGATATTGATATTGATATTGATATTGATATTGATATTGATATTGATATTGATATTGATATTGATATGATATTGATATTGATATTGATATTGATATTGATATTGATATTGATATTGATATTGATATTGATATTGATATTGATATTGATATTGATATTGATATTGATATTGATATTGATATTGATATTGATATTGATATTGATATTGATATTGATATTGATATTGATATTGATATTGATATTGATATTGATATTGATATTGATATTGATATTGATATTGATATTGATATTGTATTGATATTGATATTGATATTGATATTGATATTGATATTGATATTGATATTGATATTGATATTGATATTGATATTGATATTGATATTGATATTGATATTGATATTGATATTGATTGATATTGATATTGATATTGATATTGATATTGATATTGATATTGATATTGATATTGATATTGATATTGATATTGATATGATATTGATATTGATATTGATATTGATATTGATATTGATATTGATATTGATATTGATATTGATATTGATATTGATTTGATATTGATATTGATATTGATATTGATATTGATATTGATATTGATATTGATATTGATATTGATATTGATATTGATATTGATATTGATATTGATATTGATATTGATATTGATATTGATATTGATATTGATATTGATATTGATATTGATATTGATATTGATATTGATATTGATATTGATATTGATATTGATATTATTGATATTGATATTGATATTGATATTGATATTGATATTGATATTGATTGATATTGATATTGATATTGATATTGATATTGATATTGATATTGATATGATATTGATATTGATATTGATATTGATATTGATATTGATATTGATATTGATATTGATATTGATATTGATATTGATATTGATATTGATATTGATATTGATATTGATATTGATATTGATATTGATATTGATATTGATATTGATATTGATATTGATATTGATATTGATATTGATATTGATATTGATATTGATATTGATATTGATATTGATATTGATATTGATATTGATATTGATATTGATATTGATATTGATATTGATATGATATTGATATTGATATTGATATTGATATTGATATTGATATTGATATTGATATGATATTGATATTGATATTGATATTGATATTGATATTGATATTGATTGATATTGATATTGATATTGATATTGATATTGATATTGATATTGATATTGATATTGATATTGATATTGATATTGATATTGATATTGATATTGATATGATATTGATATTGATATTGATATTGATATTGATATTGATATTGATATTGATATTGATGATTGATATTGATATTGATATTGATATTGATATTGATATTGATATTGATATTGATATTGATATTGATATTGATATTGATATTGATATTGATATTGATATTGATATTGATATTGATATTGATATTGATATTGATATTGATATTGATATTGATATTGATATTGATATTGATATTGATATTGATATTGATATTGATATTGATATTGATATTGATATTGATATTGATATTGATATTGATATTGATATTGATATTGATATTGATATTGATATTGATATTGATATTGATATTGATATTGATATTGATATTGATATTGATATTGATATTGATATTGATATTGATATTGATATTGATATTGATATTGATATTGATATTGATATTGATATTGATATTGATATTGATATTGATATTGATATTGATATTGATATTGATATTGATATTGATATTGATATTGATATTGATATTGATATTGATATTGATATTGATATTGATATTGATTGATATTGATATTGATATTGATATTGATATTGATATTGATATTGATATTGATATTGATATTGATATTGATATTGATATTGATATTGATATTGATATTGATATTGATATTGATATTGATATTGATATTGATTTGATATTGATATTGATATTGATATTGATATTGATATTGATATTGATATTGATATTGATATTGATATTGATATTGATATTGATATTGATATTGATATTGATATTGATATTGATATTGATATTGATATTGATTGATATTGATATTGATATTGATATTGATTGATATTGATATTGATATTGATATTGATATTGATATTGATATTGATATTGATATTGATATTGATATTGATATTGATATTGATTTTGATATTGATATTGATATTGATATTGATATTGATATTGATATTGATTTTGATATTGATGTTGATGTTGATATTGATATTGATGTTGATATTGATGTTGATGTTGATGTTGATGTTGATGTTGATGTTGATGTTGATGTTGATGTTGATGTTGATGTTGATGTTGATGTTGATGTTGATGTTGATGTTGATGTTGATGTTGATGTTGATGTTGATGTTGATGTTGATGTTGATGTTGATGTTGATGTTGATGTTGATGTTGATGTTGATGTTGATGTTGATGTTGATGTTGATGTTGATGTTGATGTTGATGTTGATGTTGATGTTGATGTTGATGTTGATGTTGATGTTGATGTTGATGTTGATGTTGATGTTGATGTTGATGTTGATGTTGATGTTGATGTTGATGTTGATGTTGATGTTGATGTTGATGTTGATGTTGATGTTGATGTTGATGTTGATGTTGATGTTGATGTTGATGTTGATGTTGATGTTGATGTTGATGTTGATGTTGATGTTGATGTTGATGTTGATGTTGATGTTGATGTTGATGTTGATGTTGATGTTGATGTTGATGTTGATGTTGATGTTGATTGATGTTGATGTTGATGTTGATATTGATATTGATATTGTGGTTGATATTGATATTGATATTGATATTGATATTGATATTGATATTGATATTGATATTGATATTGATATTGATATTGATATTGATATTGATATTGATATTGATATTGATATTGATATTGATATTGATATTGATATTGATATTGCTATTGATATTGATATTGATATTGATATTGATATTGATATTGATATTGATATTGATATTGATATTGATATTGATATTGATATTGATATTGATATTGATATTGATATTGATATTGATATTGATATTGATATTGATATTGATATTGATATTGATATTGATATTGATATTGTTTGATATTGATATTGATATTGATATTGATATTGATATTGATATTGATATTGATTGATATTGATATTGATATTGATATTGATATTGATATTGATATTGATATTGATATTGATTGATATTGATATTGATATTGATATTGATATTGATATTGATATTGATATTGATATTGATATTGATATTGATATTGATATTGATATTGATATTGATATTGATATTGATATTGATATTGATATTGATATTGATATTGATATTGATATTGATATTGATATTGATATTGATATTGATATTGATATTGATATTGATATTGATATTGATATTGATATTGATATTGATATTGATATTGATATTGATATTGATATTGATATTGATATTGATATGATATTGATATTGATATTGATATTGATATTGATATTGATATTGATATTGATATTGATATTGATATTGATATTGATATTGATTGATATTGATATTGATATTGATATTGATATTGATATTGATATTGATATTGATATTGATATTGATATTGATTATTTGATATGTATATTGATATTGATATGATATTGATATTGATATTGATATTGATATTGATATTGATATATTGATTATTGATATTGATATTGATATTGATATTGATATTGATATTGATATTGATATTGATATTGATATTGATATTGATATTGATATTGATATTGATATTGATATTGATATTGATATTGATATTGATATGATATTGATATTGATATTGATATTGATATTGATATTGATATTGATATTGATATTGATATTGATATTGATATTGATATTGATATTGATATTGATATTGATATTGATATTGATATTGATATTGATATTGATATTGATATTGATATTGATATTGATATTGATATTGATATTGATATTGATATTGATATTGATATTGATATTGATATTGATATTGATATTGATATTGATATTGATATTGATATTGATATTGATATTGATATTGATATTGATATTGATATTGATATTGATATTGATATTGATATTGATATTGATATTGATATTGATATTGATATTGATATTGATATTGATATTGATATTGATATTGATATTGATATTGATATTGATATTGATATTTGATATTGATATTGATATTGATCTTGATATTGATATTGATATTGATATTGAATTGATATTTGGATATTGATATTGCTATTGATATTGATATTGATATCTGCTATTGATTATTGATCTTGATATTGATATTGATATTGATATTGATATTGATATTGATATTGATATTGATATTGATATTGATATTGATATTGATATTGATATTGATATTGATATTGATATTGATATTGATATTGATATTGATATTGATATTGATATTGATATTGATATTGATATTGATATTGATATTGATATTGATATTGATATTGATATTGATATTGATATGATATTGATATTGATATTGATATTGATATTGATATTGATATTGATATTGATATGATATTGATATTGATATTGATATTGATATTGATATTGATATTGATATTGATATTGATATTGATATTGATATTGATATTGATATTGATATTGATATTGATTGATATTGATATTGATATTGATATTGATATTGATATTGATATTGATATTGATATTGATATTGATTGATATTGATATTGATATTGATATTGATATTGATATTGATATTGATATTGATATTGATATTGATATTGATATTGATATTGATATTGATATTGATATTGATATTGATATTGATATTGATATTGATATTGATTGATATTGATATTGATATTGATATTGATATTGATATTGATATTGATATTGATATTGATATTGATATTGATATTGATATTGATATTGATATTGATATGATATTGATATTGATATTGATATTGATATTGATATTGATATTGATATTGATATTGATATTGATATTGATATTGATATTGATATTGATATTGATATTGATATTGATATTGATATTGATATTGATATTGATATTGATATTGATATTGATTGATATTTATATTGATATTGATATTGATATTGATATTGATATTGATATTGATATTGATATATTGATATTGATATTGATATTGATATTGATATTGATATTGATATTGATATTGATATTGATATTGATATTGATATTGATATTGATATTGATATTGATATTGATATTGATATTGATATTGATATTGATATTGATATTGATATTGATATTGATATTGATATTGATATTGATATTGATATTGATATTGATATTGATATTGATTGATATTGATATTGATATTGATATTGATATTGATATTGATATTGATTTGATATTGATATTGATATTGATATTGATATTGATATTGATATTGATATTGATATTGATATTGATATTGATATTGATATTGATATTGATATTGATATTGATATTGATATTGATATTGATATTGATATTGATATTGATATTGATATTGATATTGATATTGATATTGATATTGATATGATATTGATATTGATATTGATATTGATATTGATATTGATATTGATATTGATATTGATATTGATATTGATATTGATATTGATATAGATATTGATATTGATATTGATATTGATATTGATATTGATATTGATATTGATATTGATATTGATATTGATATTGATATTGATATTGATATTGATATTGATATTGATATTGATATTGATATTGATATTGATATTGATATTGATATTGATATTGATATTGATATTGATATTGATATTGATATTGATATTGATATTGATATTGATATTGATATTGATATTGATATTGATATTGATATTGATATTGATATTGATATTGATATTGATATTGATATTGATATTGATATTGATATTGATATTGATATTGATATTGATATTGATATTGATATTGATATTGATATTGATATGATATTGATATTGATATTGATATGATATTGATATTGATATTGATATTGATATTGATATTGATATGATATTGATATTGATATTGATATTGATATTGATATTGATATTGATATTGATATTGATATTGATATTGATATTGATATTGATATTGATATTGATATTGATATTGATATTGATATGATATTGATATTGATATTGATATGATATTGATATTGATATTGATATTGATATTGATATTGATATTGATATTGATATTGATATTGATATTGATATTGATATTGATATTGATATTGATATTGATATTGATATTGATATTGATATTGATATTGATATTGATATTGATATTGATATTGATATTGATATTGATATTGATATTGATATTGATATTGATATTGATATAGATATAGATATAGATATAGATATAGATATAGATATAGATATAGATATAGATATAGATATAGATATGTATGACAAACTAAGAATAAATGATGAATATGAATGGAAAGAGTATAGAAAAATGAACACTATTAGAAAACATAAGAACCACAAGATGGTTACAGACCACCATAAAGCATGAAATGCAGCTTTATGAATTTGCGGATGTATCACTGAAAGCATACGCGGCAGTGGTATATGGAAAAGTAGGTAATTCTGTCACAATAATATCCAGCAAGAGTAGGGTAGGCTCAATATATAATAGAAAACCCATACCGAACTTAGAATTATTCGCAGTGCATCTATTAGCAAAATAATAAAGGTATAACTTAAATGAGTCAATAACAAAGTTAATACAAATTTATACTTGGAGTGACACTACCATTGCGTTTTCCCGAAAAAAATAATACAAATAAGAACAAGTTCATAAAAAAAAGAAGAAAGATGAGCTATTTTTGCTAATGCTAATAGTGCTTTACCCGTATCTAACAAGTACATAGAAAATAGTTAACGGGGTAATTGGTCAAGATATCTTGATAAAAAAAAATGTTTTATATACAAGGATATACTTTTCGACTGATCATTCCTATGGCAGCTGTATATTAAAGTGGTCCGATAGGATTTTGCATATAAAAAACCGTTTATTAGTAGTGCTGCTTAAGAACTGATTTACAATAATAAGTACAAATTATATTAAAGCTAAAATTTCGCTGCGGCTGACGCTGTCGCTGCTGCTGTTGTGGGCGCTGCTGCGGTAGCTGCTGCCGCTGTTTGTCGCTGTTGCTGCTGTAAGCTTTGTTGTTGTCGTCGTTTCCGTTGTAGTTGACCTAAGGTGTCCTATATCATGATGCGCTCCCACGGATGAGCTGTTTTGTGGGATCCGCTGATGCAGAGCACGTGTCATAAATTGGTGTCGTGATAACATGGGCGCGTGTGCATGATTTTTGGTCAACTTCGTCTTAAATTCCTCCCCAGTTAAACGCATACGTCCTCGGATGCGATGTAAGACAGTTTTTCATTTGTTATTACGCTCGCTTCTGCAGCTGGTTCTGCTTCCACAACTTCTCTAGTTATCTGCTGTGTTGTAGCGTGGATATTTCGGCTCATTGAGTACCTGCTGATATACGATATTCAAGATAGCGTCAAATTGTTGTAGCTCTTCAGGGTGTCGAGATTCAATGTGATGTTGATGTTAACCTCCTTTAGCATCTGAAGTGAGAGTACCTTGTCGACTCTGTTGTTCTCTTCTATGGCAACGGCCGAGTATTGGAACTGAATTATAAATGTTTCTCTGAGTTCCATTTCTTCTTTGTCGATTCTGAGCTTTCCGTCGAAGTCATTAAGTAGTATTGTTCCGCTGAATAGTTCTTCATAGACGGTACATGTTGGCTATTGATCAGAAGTGGGGTCATGCATGCATCGTTACTCAAGTCTATTAAATTAATCTTATTACATATGGTCTTATCGTTATGAGATCGCAAGATATATATTGCATATATCATTTGGTCACATTTCACAAGAGTTCGTATATAATCTCGTTTATTGTATAACATTTTTAAATGTTTTTAAATATAATAGCAGTAAATATTTAGTTTATAATAAAAGGTATATTGTCATTCGTTGCTTTCTTTATTTGAGTTCTAGTAGTTCTTCTGCATTCAAGAAGATTGCTTTGCCTTTTTCTTAAATTGTTTCTACTGTTTTGACATCTAATTCTGACAGTAATATTGAGTTTATTGTATTGATTTTTGTCCAATGTCATGGACTAGATTAGTTAGCTCGTGAATAAAACTTGGATCTTGAATTTAAGCACCAAAATTTGTTCTTCGTTAAAATTTTTATATTATTAAGATATTTTAATTATCTCATTTGTGACTCCGCTTATCTCGTTAATTTTATTATGCAATATTTTATTTGTAACAACTTGGTTGTTGTTGTTTTCTAACTACTCATTCATTTTAGTAACTAAAATTTCGTGTTCACTGTAGTCCGCCGAGCCCGCCAACCATTTCCAAGCTGTTCTCAACATATCTATCGCTGTTGCCGCTTTGGGAGAGTCTGAGTTTTTTAATTAATTTACTAGTCTCGTTTTCGAGTAATGGGAATAGCTGATATGAGGCGTTTATAGTATGCAGGGTATCTTCCAATGTCTGGAAAACTCTTTTGTATTCTTCGGTATCGAATACGAGGATAATTTTGAAGGGGCCGTTTTATTTTAGTCTCCAATGTTATAATTCTTTAATTGTTTCTTTTTCATATTATGGTATAATTTTCTTCGCCTTTCGAAAGAGTATAGAAAATGAAAGTAATCGGTCAGTCGTTCTGATCGAGTACTGCCCCAATATCGAAGTTCGAAGCATCGGTTGTCAATTGGAATTCTTTACAAAAGTCGGGGTATGCTAGTATCACGTTTAGCGAGACTGTTCCTTTTATCTTGTCAAACGAGTCTAACGCTTCATATTCCAGAGTGATTTTTATTCCAGCTGAGTAAGTCTTTTAGAGTTTTAGGTACAGGGAATGCCTCGATGGCTTTCACTTTTTCGACGTTGGTTTTAATTCCATTATTTTAAATAGTGAAGCCCAAGAAAGCAACTTCCGTTGTTCATTCTCGGATTAATTAAAGATGATAATATCTTCAATGTAAACGTAGCATATCTTACACGTGATCCCTTAGAATGTCATCTAGAGCTCTTTGAAGTATGGAGTTCTTTAGACCGAAAGCCAGTCTTTTCCCCCATCAATCTTTTTTGATACCACCATTGTGTGGTGACCGTGAAGGTCTGATAATGCCGTCTCTCAGCAAATGTTGTACCTCTTTTTCTATTTCTGCTTTAAGTGATTCGACGTAGTTCCTATTTTACCCTGTACCTTGGTAGTATATGTAAATTTCATGTCAGGGTCGGCAAATACTTCCACGTGACTTTTCGTCAGTTGATCTGTTCTAATTCTTATATTGTTAACTGCCTGTGTCTTTAATTGCTTTATGTATATTCTGTAATTTCCATTAATTATTAGTACGTCGTGCCGTACGTCTATGACAGCGTTCTGGTTTTTATCATTACCCAGAATACCACGGAAAGCTTTTTAGGATGCCTTAATTAGGAACGCCTATAAATCAAAAAGTTTAAGACGAGTATGATTTCTAACTTTCGTTTGCCCAGCAACGGAATTGGCAAAGAAGGGTTGTTCGCTGGGTTTGGGATTCTGATCTAAATCGGAGTGAATATAGTTTTGATTGGATCCTGTGTCAGTTTAAAATAGAAGTGTCATGCCGTTCCCCGCTTTTTACTGAAAACATGGCAACGAGAAACTTTTAAATCTAAAAAATAACCGTCTGAGGCATCTGCCGACAGGGGCATGTATTCTTGCTCATTGCCCTCTAGATATTGAATAGGTAGTTATGCAAATCCCTCTTGTTCTATAGTTCCGAAGCATCCCTGTTCCTCCACACCGATGGGATATCCCTTCTGTAGTCGGCCTCATATTGCCGGTGGCAATGTGAAATTGCCTTTGGAATTTCTGAGGGTACATTAGAGAAGGCCATGTGCCTTGCGTTTGATAGTTTGCGTTCGATCGGACTTGCGGTGTATTGTACAACCTGGGGTCAAAGTTCTTTGCTTGACTAACCATGTTATTTAACACTGGTCTTCGCCCTTGGTGTCCTGTTGTTTATATTTTGGATAAAATACGTTCCTATGCACCTGATTTTATACTAATCCATAAAAATGAAGTGCGTGGCTGAAATCTTTCGGTTCTTTGATAGCTAATAAGCGTGGTAAATTGCACTTAAGCCCACGTACAAAGCTATCCAAGGCTGTGTTCCGATTATTTTTGGTTAAAGCTATCACGGCTTGGTTGGTTGAGTATCAGAGACAGCTATTGTTCGACTGCCCGGTAGAACTCATTTATCGTCTTTTCACCTTGTACCAAAGGGAACATTTCATATTCGATGGTTTTCAGATCTCTCTTGTCAGCATTGTACGACTTCAGACACCTGGATATTACCCTTCAGTTCATGGGAGTGTTATATGATTCTAGTACTAAGTCGGCTTCTCCGACTATTTTGTTTCGTATAGTTAGAGTAACTAAGAGCTATTTAAAGGTGCCCTCTTATCCCTCGTATAAACTCATTATGCGATCTGCATTTTTCTTCTAGGAGCTAATTGTAGTTATATCCCCGGAAGAATCCCTCATTAATCGCGTTATCTCTAGGACTTTCTGGACTTCGCTTTCAGGTTCTCTTACGAGTGGTATATCGGACAAAATTTCTACCCTGTCAGGGCTGTCCATAGCTTGTCTAATAAGATCTACTCCTTCGAGCGTCTCTCGGATTAGACCTACAACACATCCCTAAGTTCTGGGCTAACAAGAGGCAAACCTCTAGCTAGCTGGTTTCCCGGCTCTCGTAGCGTTGCCACGTGGTGGCTGGCGGTGGGACGCGCTTGTCCCAAGGGAAAGGTAATTAATAGCTTCGGACAATTCGTCTTGCATCTAAGTGTTTCCATCTCATCTTAAGGAAAAGTATAATGTTACTTAAGCGAGGACAAAAAAAATAAATTTATGACAGAAATAAAGTGCTTACGTCAAAAAAAAGAAATTAAAAGAAAGTAAAATATTAGTTGTAAACCCATATATGGGACATTAAGAATTGAAGGTAGACTTCGTAATTCAATTTTAAACATCCAATCAGTTTAGACAAGGCTCACATGGCTTCTCTTATATTAAGAGACCCAAATAAAGAGACGTTACATGGAAAAACCAAAGGCAATATAAACACTAAGATGAGTAACGCCATACAACAAAATGCTACTATGCAGCTTGATTTTTTGAAAATTGAGAAGGAAAACGAAATCTGTAGCATTGCGCTCTCACAGCTGAGAGAACGAAAAAGCTAAAAATAGAATTTGTTCTCAGCTTCGGCTCTATGAGGGCCGTGCAAGCAATTATGTTTGTATGCGTGTGAATATACATACATAACAACATATTTGAATGTGTTGTTATCCACTGCTCTGGCAAAGTTTCTGGCTGGCAAAGAAACAATTTTCTTAATTTTTTAGCGCAGATCACGACCTACCCAAAATTTCTTTTGATATATGAATGCATTTTGTGTACTGAGGTTGGCTCCGTACAAAAAAATTTGTATTTTTAAGTCGATGCAAATATTTATGTAATTTTTTATATTTGAAATTATTAATTAAATTATTATTATTTTTAAGTAACACAAAATAAATTAAGGAAATAAAAGTGCAAATTTGTTGTTTTCAAAGATACATAAAATTAATTTTTATTTTTTTTATTTTATTATTTTTGTTGTTCGAATTATAAAGAAAAAAGAACGATGGGAACATCGCGAGGAGGCCATTATAATTATAATGGGGTCATAACTAAATATGAACTTCGGGTCGACTTGAAATGTAATTGTATTTTTTAGCACTCTTTTATTTCTTAATTGGAGAATAAAAATAATATTAATTTAATTTAAAGAAATTATGTAAATATTTGCATCGACTTAGAAATACATATTTTCTGCGGAGCCAACCTCAGTACACAAAATGCATTCATATATCAACACAAGTTTGGGATAGGTCATGATCTGCGCTAGAAAACTAACAAAATTAATTTCTTGCCAGCTAAAGCCAGAGCAGTGAATAACAACACATATGTACATACATACTTTATAGTTCTTATGCATGTATAATTCACGCATGCAACGCAAGGTGCACGCACGCTACTGGCTGAGACAAGAACTTTTCTCGAGCATACACTGTACAAAAAGAAAAGAGAAATCAATCTATGTGTGCTATTTTTTTAACATACTTATTGCGCAAGAACCGCCTTGTGTAAAAATTATATAAGTTCTTAAATTTTCCTGTAAAATTAATCGTTAATATCTAGGGTAATATATAATTTGAATAAAGCATGCATTTCATGGACAAAGCACAAGCACTTTGCGTCGATCGTAAGTTCTAAACTTTTTCGCTCAATGTACTTCGGTTACGAAGCGACGCAAAGCAGCATCGAACAGCTTTGCTGAAGGCAGGCTGGCGACTAACTTCGTAGCTCGTGTCAGCATCAGTAAGCCGCGACTTCGGCATTCGTTCGTCTGGTCTTTGGAGAACGAACAACCAGTCGGCAGGCATCCCGTACGAAGCCTCAAAGGCCAGATGAAAGGCCAGGCTAGAAATTTTGCGTCGCATTCAAATGTATGGGCGTTACTCAACTTAGTGTTTATGTTGTCTTTGGAGAAACTAACCTAATAAGAAATCATATCCGAAGAAAATACGGAATTGTCGGATTAAGAAATCCCATAAAGAAATATCTCAATGAATGTTTAAGATGTAGTAGGCACAGTAAAAAAAATATTGGGAAATTTCCTGATATATAGGATAACGGTATCTCTCCCGTTCTTAAATACAGGAGTAGATGATGCAGGACATTTTAACATCTGAAGCGCAGATGGAAAATAATAAAGATGAAAGGAGAAGCTCTAAGAGGCCTTAAATCTCAAAGTTAGGGTAAACGATGATGATGAAACTCATGCTATTCTGCCAAGTATCAATCACAACTCCATTAAGGGAACGAGAAAGAAAATGAGCAATAGAAAAAATTAATAGCTCGTCAGCAATATATCTAGACCCAATGGGCGAGGTAGATATAGTAACATCCCATTGGAATCTGGTCCTATTTTACGACACAGACGCAGAACAGAAGCAAACTATTACCAACAAGTAAGAGGTTCTAGTCGGGAGCTCCCGACTAGGGGATAACCTGAACCCGCTTCTTCCAACATCAAATGCAATATATATTCTATTTTAGAAGCTATATGTCAAGTTTGGTGACTCTAGCTCTTATTATTTACCAAAATTGCCCAAAAAACAGGATATCGATATCGATTTCTATCGATTGCTTGGAAACGGAGTAAGTTATCGATTATCCGAAGCAAACTCGATCTGCGCAGGCACTAGGAGGACCTACATCTAAAATTTCAAATCTCTAGCTCTTATAGGTTCTGATATGCTTGCGTTCATACATACGGACGGTCGGACGGACGGTCAGACAGACGGACATAGCTAGATCGATTCGACTATTGATGCTGATCAAGAATATATTTACTTTATGGGGTCGGAGATGCTTCCTTCTGCCTGTTACATTTGGATTTGGACAAGGTTCAGGGTATAAAAAGAGAGTTGTCTGCGAGAAACTCCATGGGTTTGAGGATCATTGCAATTTGTTACTCAATTATACGCAGACACGAATTGCGGAATTAAAAGCAAAGACCGAACTATAACAACGAAATAACCAATAAGAAACAAGTAAGAGGGTCTAGTCAGCAGCTCTAGGGGACTAGGGGACAGAAATTCTTGGAATTTTCGCTGGATGTTGCTTATATTTGGAAAGCCAAAACACGTTTCCTTTAATAACTGTGGTGTTTCTTAACTGATATTGATGACATTTTCTACAGAATCTGATAGTGGTATAGAATATTTGTGTATTTTCAAAAAGTCAATTGCATTAAAATTGTGGATTATACTACTGACAGCATAAATGGGTTTATATACTTGATTAATAGCTATGAGATAGTAGCGACAGATAGAATTCACTGTGAAAAAAACACCACCAGAAATAGTGAACTTGCAAGGCAAGGAGTATTATCGATCGGAGCTGACTGTACAGCTAGAATCAGAATGTTAGAAAACCATTATTTCCTCTTACAAACGAAATGTTAAAGAAATACCCATAGTTATGTGGGATCCATTAACAGCATCCAAGATAGGTACTTATGAGAAATGAAGTAAGCAATAAGTAATGTTCAAGAATTAAATGACCAACACGTTATAATAAAAGACTTAATCTGCCACCACGTGTCTGGACATGCTTCATTAATGATTGCCTTTATTTAGTGGTAATTATTATTTTATATCTGATAAGAAAAATAACTGTAACTAAAAAACTGCAGGCCATCACCTTTTGTCAAAAGTTCAAGCATAAATTCGCACACATTCACAAATTAAATCAACTTATTGAGTATTTATGCAAAATATGAAATATAATTTCTTAATAATATAGTATATAGCATATGCCTCTTTTTTTATATTTACACAGCTGCATTACATCTCTTGGTTATACCACTAATCCGAAATACAGAAATCACAAAAACTATTAATCTTGTCAAATTTGCTAGGGACAGGCAGGCAGGCAAGCAATAGGCAAGCGCAAAAGTTGTTCCATACATATACAAAATATGCAAGCAACGCTTAGGTACTCTTTCCAATAATAACGAGCTAAAATGCAAAAATTTCACAACGATGTGGGAAACCCGTTCATTATTTCATATTGCTCGTCCCTTTAAAAGGGAAGAAAGCCACTGAATTTTAAGAATAATTGAATTTGTGGTCATTTTTGCTGGTGCGGACATATACACACTCAGAGAGTACAACAGTAAATACACAAATTGAAAGAGCACTGAGAGTAAGCCAAAGCAAGTTCCTGCAGTGCGAGGGAATATATAGCAATGCCGTTTTATCGCATAAGTCATATGCATTTCTTACTCTCTTGCTGCCTGACCGTGCAAGCGAGTCTCGAACCCGAAAAAAAACGAAGGCGACTTTGGACCAGCCGCACAGAAAACGAGAGACCCCATCGCCGTCCTCTGATTGTCCAGTTTATATGTTGTTTGGGTAGTGGTTATACATTTTGTTACTTACAGGTTATGGAAATGGGTACAATAGGGTATATGCATTTGTTTTATTTTGTTGGGACACGTAGAGAAATATTTTCCCTTTTCATTTACAAATAATTTGTCGACAATAACAACTTAAATTCTTAAATTGGTTAGTGAAAGTTTAGTACCTTGCCATAAATAAAAAAAAAAGTTTGATTCGGCTGTTGCACGTACCAAGAAAACTGTAAAGCACGTCTTAGGTCTGCAGCACTCTCTTGCATACATAAGTAGTATTTCCGAAACCGCACAATGAATCCAATTCATACAAAAAAAAAAAAAAGAAAATGAAGAAATCAAAAAGAAATAATAATAATATGTATGTCTTACATCCGTGACTTAAAACATACCAGTCGGAGTGTTCGCGGTTCATTTGAGTTTTGGAAACAGTTCAACACATTTGTTGAAGCGACGAAAAAATGTATAGATATTTTGTAATTTTATTCGGGCTTGTCGGGTACATTTTAGTGCGTGCTTCTTCATCGGATATGTCATTAGCGCAGGATACATATGTGGACGCCTTTCAAAACTCACATAATACAGAATATGGTGCGTTTATCCTACATCGCTTTATTAACTAAAATGCTTAAGTAAAATAACAATATTAATAATCAAAAACTATAACCAATCGTGAAAGCAGAAGTACTCAAAATAAATACTGGCATTGTCTCTATTAACAACGTGATCTCAATGTTGTTTTATATAAAAAGAAATATATGCATCCACTACGAAGTAGATGTGTGTATAGTTTTTCATAAATTGTTTTTTATTATACCCTGAACCCATTGAAAATGGGAAAAAAGGGTATAATGTATTTGTGCAAATGTATGTAACAGCCAGAAGGAAGCATCTCTGACCCCATAAAGTATATATATTTTTGATCAGCATCAACAGCCGAGTCGATCTAGCCATGTCCGTCTGCCTGTCTGTCCGTCCGTCTGTATGTATGAACACAATTATCTTAGAAACTATAAGAGCTAGTACTAGAAGCTAGCATAATATATACATATATATATATACTAGCGGATATAGCCCGGCCTTGCCCGTGGCACTTATGTTACAAGATCAATGTTCTCGAATTGCTTTGAAAATGATTTTGAAACTGAGCGGACAGTAAACAAACTACTCTCATACAAACGTTTTCCGTCATTTTAGCACTGTTTCGAGTGCAATTTCCCAAGTCGCTGAAACACGTATTCATTATATTCTTATAGAGAGCTTTGAAAAATATTTTGATGCAAACGGGACACATCTTAAAATTCTGAAAAAATTACTTGAATATACACTCTCCACCGAAGGAGCTTAGATTTTACAAAAAATGTGAAACACATCTCAAATGATTTTTTATGTAGATCCAGGCAGAAGGCAAAAGGCCACCCACCAAATCCTTGACTCCCATTTCCACCAAAGAGGAATGGATTTTCCGAATGATGAATTTCAGCGATGAAATTTAAAAATAAGTTTGAGACCGATCCGATGATTAACAAAAAAGTTTCATGCAAACATTTTTCGCTAATTACCCACTGTTGTGGGTAGAATTTTCCAAATTTTCATTAAGTTCTTATGTAGAGCTTTAAAACTAAGTTTGAAGCAAATCGGACACCACTTAAAACTTCGCCCAAAAAATCTTTGAATCGCATTTCTACCGAAGGAGTTAAGGTTTTGTGAAAAATGTGAAACACGTCTCAAATGGTTTTTCATATAGAGCTTTGAAAGTGAATTTGAGCAAGAAACGTCACCCACCAAATCTGTGACCCCCATTTCCACCAACGAGGAATACATTTTTGGAAAAGTGTGAAACACTCCTCAAATGAATTTGAACAAAGAACTTTAAAATTGAGTTTGAGGCCAATCGGATAGTAAACAAAAAAGTTTCATACAAACGCTCTTCGTGATTCTTCCATATTTGCGGGTGGAATTCCCCGAAATCCCGTCTTAACGTGCACGTTCATCACATAAGATAACTACAGAGAAAATTTCAGCTTCCTAGCTCTTATATTTTGGGCTGTGCGTTGATTATCAATCAGTCAGTCAGGACATTTATATACATATATACACATATATATATATATATATATATATATATATATATATACAGCTTTATATATAGATATATGGGCGGAATATATAGGCGGAAATGATTACTCTAAATTTGATGGTTATTTTAGCCTAAAATGTGTAGCGTGTAAAAGAAGACGTGTCTGCTTGCATAATGTATAAATATTCTTAATCAGTATCGACAGCCGATATAGCCATGTCTATCTGTATGCGTCTCGCATAAAATGTTTTATATATATATATATTTAATTTGTTTTGCTAGGAAGCGGCCAAGGGATCTGCATGGGTTATTACTACTATAGCAGGATTAGGTGTGGTCGTGTTTTCAGCTGGGTGATGGGACGTTCTTAAGATTAATAAGGCTAAGACTTGGGGTCTACATTAGTCGCTTATCCAGGAAGACACCACGTTACTTTACTCTCGTGATCCGTCCCTTCCGTCCTGCGGAAGGTGTAGCTGATATTCTTGTACTTGCAGGTTGAGGTATTCTGGCAACCTGTTTGTTGCCCCATACTCGCACACTCGTTTGGCGCGAGTAGTAAAATCAGATGTAATCTTCGTATAAGGCGAGCAAAATCGGCTTTAGAATGGCAGTTGTGCTGTGCACGAAATGCTTTTTTTCCTGAAATGCCGTTAGCATTCCAGACCAAGATGTATAAAAAGTTATTTTGATAGCAGAGCGGTGAAAAGACTGAGGACTACATTTTGAGTCCCAACATCTTAGCCTCCTTATCGGCCAATCTGTCAATGGCGTTAGTCATTACTTTTTAGCATACAATAACTCAGCATTACTTCCATTAAGTGTTTCCTGGCAATGCTGTTGTTGTTTATGATTGTCTGCTGCAGCTGTTGTTGTCGCTTCAATCGAGCTTTAACTGGGCCTTGGGGCTATGACGAGCTATTGCTTCGGGATGTATTAGATTACATGACACTCTCTGCTTTCTGCAGAACGCTGTGGGCGTAGTAGTTTCTGTTGTTGGGGTTGTTGCTGACTTGGCTGTTATTGCTTGTCTCTCTCTTTCTTCTTAGTGGGGAAACGTTAATAACCCTGTAGCGAGTGCTGTGATGTAGTGGTGTTGAAGGCGTTACCCCTTATAGCAGGGGCCTGCCTGGTTATTTACAGGACTGGCCATGTGAACACTCTGGAAAGCATGACTCAGTTTTGTGACACGTTTGCTTGTTATTCTTGTACATCAGGCAGGGGACAGGATGATTTAATGTGTTTCTGGCTACATCGGATGTGATGTGTCCAACGCTCTGCAATGCGCTATGCTTGCTCATAGGCTCGATATTACTATTAAATATTTTAATTTTATATTTTTATTTCATTTTAATTTGTATACCCTGAACCCATTAAAAATGGGTATAAGGGTATATTGTATTTGTGCAAAATCTTGTCCGACCCCATTAAGTATATATATTCTTTATCAGCATCAAGGATCTCAGAACCTATAAGAGCTAGACACTTGAAATTTTAGATGTAGGTGCTCCTAGATCCCGCGCAGTACGAGTTGATTTCCGATAATCGATAACTTACTCCGTTTCCTAGCATTCGATAAAAATCGATATCGATATCCTGTTTTTATATATATATGTATTTGATGTTGGAAGAGGGTATCAGGGTATCCCCTAGTCGGGAGCTCCCGCATTCAATCCTGGGCTTTGGCATTTCTTATTTTATCCAATGGTGCAAACTGCAGTAATGTAATCAACGCACGACCATCTTATATGGCTTATCCTTGGGAAACCAAAAGTTGCAGAAGTTACTTTTGAGTTTATCCATCTACCTGACCATAACCCTATACGTGACATGTCCTTGGCTTGCTGACGAATAGCTCCAACCATAATAGAGCCAAAGGCTATTTCATAAATTGTCACTAGTTAATTTTGAGTTATTGTTCCTTTTCTAACACAATTGTTTACTAAAGCTTGCCCATGCCGTAATCCGTGTCAGTTTCATCGTAATCAAAATAGTTAACTAAACGGTCAGCCAACTCGGCACATTGATCAGTTGGCGTGGTCCTGTAAAGGGGGAGAAGCCACCAAGTTATCCGATGCATTTGATCCTAACAGATTGAATTTCTCAAGTAATAAAAAAACTAAAGCACACGATCTTTAAATCAACCGCCTAAACAAATTGGTTTTTACACTGCACTAGTAGCCGAAGTCAGTGGATCGGAATTATTTTAAAAAGCCTTGAAGCAGAATATAGCTTTACTATTACGTGCAAGATACGAAAATCGAAATAGTGACCCTCTGAAGGCTACGAGGACTTTAAAACGTGCATACCCTTACCATATCCTGATTTTATGCCCACGCGCCTTAAATCGGGTAGTCGAAACACATTCATCGGCCCTATCGTCCCTTTGGCGATTAAATCAACAAATTAATGAAATGCTAGCCTTGGAAACTCAGAAGCTAATTAAAAATAAATCATTCGGATTTCCGTCTTCTTACGAACGTGAAATTCAAATCTCGTGCTTAATGTGCTGACAACTAGCCAAATACTCTACCCAATCGACATATTCGCCCACATAAACATAACATTATATGGCATCGTATTCGACAAAACAATCAAAACAAAAGAGAGGTTTTATTTATTATTATGGGCTCCCATTTATTTCCTACATTTTTTATTTGTTATTATTGATTGGTAATAACGAATAAAATAAACAATGATAGCAGTAAGCAAATAAGAGGTTCTAGTCGGGAACTGCCGACTAGGGAATGCTCTGCACCCTCCTATTCCAACACCAAATTCAGCTCGCGCTTCACGCTCTTTTGCTTTAGTAGCAACAAATATAAATTAAGAACGAGAAAGAAGGGCTATCTTCGGCACTCCAAAGATCTAATACCCTTGCAGACCCAACCTTTTCATAATGCTCATAGTGCTTTGCCTCTATCTAAGAAGTACCGGGAAAATAGTAAATGCCGAGTTTGGTTAAGATATCTTGAAAAACAAAATGTTTTTTCATACAAAAACTTAATTTTCGACCGATCGTTCCTATGGCAGCTATATGATATAGTGGTCCGATCTTAATAGGATTTTGCACATATACGGGGAGTAAAGTAAAACTAATAAATGCCGAGTTTGGTCAAGATATCTTAAAAAACAAAATGTTTTTTCTTACAAAAACTTAATTTTCGACCAATCGATCCTATGGCAGCTATATGATATAGTGGTCCGATCTTAATAGGATTTTGCATATATATGAGGAGCTTAGTAAAACTAATAAATGCCGAGTTTGGTCAAGATATCTTAAAAAACAAAATGTTTTTTCTTACAAAAACTTAATTTTCGACCGATCGATCCTATGGCAGCTATATGATATAGTGGTCCGATCTTAATAGGATTTTGCATATATATGAGGAGCTTAGTAAAACTAATAAATGCCGAGTTTGGTCAAGATATCTTGAAAAACAAAATGTTTTTTTCATACAAAAACTTAATTTTCGACCGATCGTTCCTATGGCAGCTATATGATATAGTGGTCTGATCCAGCTGGTTTTCACATATGTGCTGCGTGCAACAGAACGAGGGAGTTCTGCAAAGTTTCATTAAGATAGCTTTAAAACTGAGGGACTAGTTCGCATAGAAACAGACAGACGGACAGACGGACATGGCTATATCGACTCGGCTGTTGATGCTGATTAAGAATATATATACTTTATGGGGTCGGAGATGTCTCCTTCTATGCGTTACACATTTCACGACAAAATTATAATACCCTCTGCAAGGGTATAAAAAAGGTTTCCTTGGCGGGGTTCGAACTTGCAACAAATCGCACTACCTGCCGCCGTCACTTCTCAACACCCATAACAAATATTAATTAAAATAGCACCACAAAAAACAATACTATCGCAAACGCAGTGTTGTTGATGTAATGCAAAACAGACACGAAATAATTTGCACCTACTGCTGACACGTGCGCTGTCAAAACAACTTCTTAAGCGATCTTAATGTAATTTTCTACAGTACATTTTATTGTGATATGGAATATTCGTACTTTAACAGAAAGTCAATTGCATTTACATTGCTGCTTATACTGGTGGGCAGCATATATTCAAAGCTATAAGAAAACACCCATAAGAAACACCCATTACCCTGAACCCATCAAAAATGGGTAAAACGGTATATTGTATTTGTGCAAAATTTCAGTTGCAAATGGTATTGTGGGAACTCGGACTTCTGTTCTCGTTATATGAAAGTTTCCATCACTCCACCTCTCACCTCACGACTAGTGTAGACTCTCTGATTATTTCCCTGATTTTCTCCCTCGTGTTTGTCCTCGGCACAGCAGGTCATCTAGCTCGGGACGGATTTCTCCATATTCTGAGCTACTTTACTTTGTACAATGCAACTCAACAGTCTATCATTCCTAGTCGAGTCCCGGGACGTATTGGCTTACAATGCGCCATGCGTCGCTGTTTAACTCAAATTCTTATCTAAATTTTAAGAACAACAAAAAAAAAATTGAACGCTGAACAAATATGGAAAATTATAAAGCTACAATACAAATGCCTGTTAAAATATTGCTTCTCAAAAAAAAAGCTTACAATTTGCAACTTTACAACAACAGGGGGAGGGAATGTCATGCTTTGGTTGGAATGTCATCTATCTGCAATACAGCCCTACCGACCGGCGTCTACTAGTCCGTATCGTTTTCCTAAATTGGCTAAAACAACTACTAGAGCAATGTACGACTCACTCACAAAGGCCGCGTAACTCTTCAGAGTCCAATCTAGTCTCTATTGTGTCAACTCTTCGTTAGAATGGTCCTCTAATCATTCGCAGACCGCACAATTGCAGTGAGATTATATTCCTGACAAATTGCTCTGCCGAATGATCCAAATCTCAGACAACGTAGAGGGAGATGTAATCGTCTCATGCTATTTGTACTTCGTGTTGCTAGTGTCGGGTTGTTCACCTATTTTTAGCATGTTTAAGTCTTCTTCACAAGACAATGTCTACGTCGTGTGCCTTTTTTATATGACTTTGCATGCAGAAGGACCACCCGGTTTCATTGAAGTCGGTAATGACTCTGAAAATAAATGTTACGGAAGAAGAAGTTTCCCTCGGCTATAGGATTCATTCATCTGATATCTTATGGGTACGTTTTAATGGGCCATAATCACGCAGCCTATAGTGGGATCCGAGAAGCGGGACGAAAGCAGACTTTACCGTAGTATTCAATAGCATGGCGGGTTTTTTCGTTGCGGCTTAAGGCAATGTGGCACGTTCGCATGTTGGCGAAGCGTTTGCGACCGTCCTTCGTAGCATCGTGGTAATCGAAATGAAAAAGGCCTCTTGTGTTAAAAATGTGATTTTGGGGAAGTTTTGTGTGTTATTTATTAGTCACCATTATTTGTGTCTCAGCCTCGGAGACAGGTGACTCGGGACGAAATCGAAATAATCCTGCACCTGTCACACAGCATAGTAGTATTCCTTCAATAGCTTTGTTAAAAGTAAGGTTAATTAAAATAAGATTTTTGCATTGATATTTGCCGATGCCATCAAGAAAAAGAACAACAGAAGCCATACTCAAAAATGTTGTTAGCATAAAATTATAATATATATAAACAATCATAGAATTGTGCAGGGCAGCCAAAATTATTGTTTAAATTGTGTAAAAACAAGGAGCCATACGAATCCGTAAAATAAGAATAAACAATAAAATCAATAAAATATGTTCTATTTTTTTGCCATTTTATTATTTTGATCGGCGCAATAAGATCTTATATAATATGTGTGTTAATGTTCGCCAGGTCTGAGATTGTCCGAGGTTGTATGTGAGTTCATTTATAATTTAATTTAATTTATTAAGTTAATTTTTACTATTGAATTTGTCTTCTTGTGGTTACTGTTTGTAGCAGTTGTCTTGCAGCTGCATTGGGGTGATGGGCTCGGCAGTCGTTGCTCCTACTAGAGTGGTGGTTGATTTCATCACCAATCTTGGAGAGTTTCAGTGTCCAGCTAGTCAAGTTTTACAAGCTTTGCCTTAGCCTTGATTCCCGTGCTGGATAAGAGTGCTGTCTAATTTAATCTTTTGTCCAGCGAAATGCAAAGATATCTGTGGCTTGTAGATGCGGTATAAGCTGGTCGTCAAAGAATACGCCTGGACAGGTGTTGCAACGTAGGGTGAACAAGACGCTGGAAGACTTTTCGACATTGGTTTAAGTGCCACACAGTTTTGTCCACTACTGAATTAGAATAAGGCAGGGCGTCAGTCGCTGTATATTCGCATTGACTTGCAGCTAATACTGCTGGCTCATCAGTATATGTGGCAATGAGCATATTTGGAGGTACGTCGGTATTGTACCAAATTCGACTAGGCATGTCGGCCAATCAATCAAATAAGCGAATAATGGCCGACAGCATTTTCCGTGCGGAAGGCGCACGCAGGCCAATCTGAGGCAGAACGACGGATCAAATGATTCCTTATATATATATATATATATATATATATATATGGTAAGCGTGTTGTGTATTGTTCATGTTTGACTTTAATAATTTAATTTTTGTTATCAAATTAGATACTTAAAAATAAAAATAAATGGATATATATAATATATATTATATATATATAATATATATATTATTATATATTAACACTGCCCATAGAAGAAAATTAGTATGTACACATATGTCTCCATATATAGAACTGTTTGTCTTGATTGACTGACTGATCAACGCACAGTCCAAACCGAATGAACAAGGAAGCTGATGTTTTCACTGTAGTTACCTTATGTGTTTAAGGTGGCCGTAATACGGGGTTTCGCGAAATTCCACCGGCAAGTGTGAAAAAATTGTACAAAACTTGTTTGTTTACCATCCGATCGGCCGCAAGCTCAATTTGAAAGTTCTTTGTTCAAATTTATTTGAAGGGTGTTTCACACTTTGCAAAAATGTATTGCTCCTTGGTGGAAATGGGGGTCACAGATTTGGTGGATGACGTTTCGCTCTTAAATTCAGTTCCAAGGATCCATTAGAAACATCATTTGATACCTGTTTTAGATTTTTCGCATAATCTAAGCATCCTCGGTAAAAAATGTAATTCAAAGATTTTTTTGGTGATATTTTAATTTTTACCGATTTAATTCATCATTATTTTTAAAGTTATACATAAAAACTTAATGAATACGTGTTTCAACGATATGTACAATTCTACCGGCAACTGTGGTAAATAAGTGGAACACGTTTGTGTGAAAGTTGTTTATTTTCTGTCCGATCAGTTTCAAATTCATTTTCATAGCGTTTTGAGAACATAGATTGTATATGCACGTGCCACGGGCAGGGCCGGGCTATACCCGCTAGTATATATATACATATATATAATATGTATTTATATATATATTAATGTGGCAAAACTACTCATTTTATTTAAATTATTATCTCTTAAAAATGAGGTTCTTGAGTCTTTTATTTAATTTGTTGAATGTAAATTTGTTGAAAATTAAAGATCAGAATTTGAAACTCAATATTCATTCTCAGAGTTACGATAATTATTCGCTAAAGGCGGGAAGAAGAAATGACAGCCGACTTAGCCTTGGATTTAGCCACTTTTGGTAGCCCGGTTAAAAAGATATTTATATAAGTATATATCAAGTATGTTTTATTTTATACCCATTGCCACAACCAACGCTGAGCTATAAATCAAGTTATTAACCCAACTTATGTTGCCCATCAATATAAGTCATAATTTAAATGCAATTGACTTTTTGAGAATTCTATGAGACAATAATATATACATTACACTTGACTGTGCACGTGTTAGCAGCAGCAAGCGCAAATTGCAAGAATTTCTGTATATGCACGTGTATACACACATTTTCATGTCCGTCTGCTTTGAATTCAATCAACTCTCTTTTCTTCATTTATCTTAATTACTACAAAGTAGTGATTTTTGCGAGCTGCATTTTGGGTTTGAAGAAGAGGGTTCAGGGTATACCCTAGTCGGGAGCTTCCGACAAGAACCGCTTACTTGTTATACCCTGAACCCATTGCTAACCCAGAGCTAAAAGTAAGTGCGAGCGAGATAAAAGTTAACAGCGTTGCCGTTCTATCGCACAAATCGTATGGAAGAGAGTGCGCCAAGCACTTTCCTGTAGAGTAAGCGGTTCAAAAATACATCATATGTATATCTTACTCCCTTACTCGCGAGTTTGGACCAAATGCCTCCGATACATTTTGTGACTGCTTTCCGGTACTCATGTCCAGTCTATATGTTGTTTGGTTAGTGATTGTACGAACTGCGGTCCAGGTATGGGACTGATTGAGACTCATTGAGAACCGATTAGGCAACCGATTAGACAACCGTCATCTAATATCCATTAGAGCTGAACATTCGTATTTACGTATACGTTCTCATTATGGGCGAACCCTCACAGTCTTCGTAATTAAGAACTATTATAATTTATAACATTTCATTTCAGAAGTATGTGTTATAGTTAAAAATCGGCATTTCGCCCTTTTTACTCAAACCCCTTTGTTACCATTTTTTTTTTTATGATCGGATGAAAAGAAAAATAAATTTTCACAAGGAGTTATAAGCTTACTCGTAGTTCATTCATTATCATCTTACCTTAATAAAATGTGTTGCAGTCACACGGCGAAAGTAATTCAAGTATTAATTAGAACCACACATTCTTATATTTATATGTTACATTGGTGAATCAGGCCTTGTGTTTATTTTGTGCTAACTAAATAAATATTTTTAAATGGTCTGATCCGCTTCCATTGCACTAATCTATAGCTTTTATATAATTTTTTATCAGGTGCTATTGGAGGCTATCAATATAACATGCCAACAGATAATAACTATTTGCCACCAGCTCCAGCGCCGGGTCCGGTATACGGCCTGCCACAATCCCCATTATATAACCCCCCATCACCAGTATTTTATAAACACTCTCATCCAACACCGTATTATACAAACGATTCGTTCTTAGGAAAACTTAAATCTAAAATAAATTTGTTTACTCTTGGAAAAATAATTTTAAAGTTATTAATATTTAAAAAAATAATCAAATTTATCGGTTTAATTTGTTTGCTGCTGGTCTTACCTAAGCTAAAGCATATGTTTAGCGATAGTATGACTATTGAAGATGAAGGAATGAACAGTAAGCACGTGGAGACTGATAAAGGTAAAGTTGTTAATTAAAACTTTGGCAAGAACTTAATTTTTTTTCATTTAATTTTCAGATAAGCTTCAAAAACACATAAATGAGGTTTATGATTTTATAATGAGCTCCATTCAAGACTTCGAAGTTTAAAATATATAAGAATTTGGTTATATGTAGTTTGTAGCTTTAAGTTTATATATATATTACATATAAAGTATTATTTATTAATTAATTTTATTGTTTATTATTTTTAAATAATAAATACCTTCATATGTAAATGAAATTAAACAAATAAGAGTTTTGCTGACAGGTGCAACTGACTGTGCAATGCTTGTCCACCCATTTTCAATGTGTTTTGGGTATGAAAAATAAAAACAAGATAGACGTTCTAGTCGGGAGCTCCTGACTAGGGGTAACCCTGAACCCTCTTATTTGAATACCAAATGCAGTTCGCGCTACGAGCTTGTTTGTAGTAATTAAGATAGATTAAAAAATATGTTCCCTTGGCAGGGTTCGAGCTCGCAACTGACCGCATTACTTGCTGCCGACTTTACTCAACCGCCACACCAGCCAAAAAAAAATATATAAAGTTTCCTCGTAGCGTTCGAACTCGCAGCAGACCAAACTACTTGCCGCCACTTCTGCTCAGCAGCCACCCAAATTTCTGAGGCTAATTGAATTTTTATTAACCTACAGTCGCCATTGCCATGCTGTTGATAAACTTTAAAGAAGACGCGATTGCATGTGGGTGTGTACATATATAAAGAAATTCTTTCAATTTACGCTAGCTGCCGCAAACACGTGGGCAGCCAATACACATTGTTTTCATGATCATTAACCGATCTTAATGAAATTTTCAGCAGTAGATCTTGTTGTACTATAAAATATTATGTATTCGTAAAATGACAATTGCATTAAAATTGTGACTCATATTAGCATAAATTGCTTAATTTACTAAATAAATAATAAACTCGATCTGCGCAGACACTAGGAGGACCTACGGCTCAAATTTCTTATAGACAGATTCGGTATAGATATGCTGATCAAGAATATATATACTTCATGGGGTCGGAGATGCTTCCTTCTGCATACGCTTTTAACCCACTTTTAATCGGTTCAGGGTATCGAAATACAGAAAAAAGTAAGTTCCTTTTGCTGTTGTCGAACTTAAACTACCCTTACCCGACAGAACTACTTGCTATAGCTTCATACCTTACATAATTTAAAAACAAGAGAGTTCCCAGTGCTGATGTCAAACTCACAATTATTATTAACCAATATTACAAGATATATCTCAAAGAAAAATCAGAATTGAGTTTTAATAAAAAAAGAACTCAAATAACTTTGCATTTGATCGAGTTCCATATCTAATTTCGTGAATATAGCTTTTAAAACCTTACAGATTTGCTCAGAAACAGGATCTCTATATCAATTTACAAAAATGGGGGAAATTATTATAAGCAACGAGAGCAGTAATAAGTTTCACAGACAAAGCTTAACTTAGTTTTGTTTTAAGATGACAAGAACCACGTTTAGAACCGATAGTGTAAAATAACGGGAGTGTAAAGTACACTTAATGTCTATAGTATAAGTTTGTTGCGTTTCCTTTTAAGCATTAAATTTTTTATTTCCCTAAGATCGCAACTACGTATAATTCCGTCCTCTAGGTATTCGTCTTACATTTCTTGAAGCTTATTATTTACTGTGTACGAAAGTCATCGGAGAGAAATAAAGTTTCGGTTCTAACCTGCCCCTGTTTGTAAATTTTGCATTCTAGTGCTTTTTTTATGCCGCTTTTGTTTCTAGTGCAAAGTAATAAATACTGGGTAGCGTAACTTTGTTGTCGTGTTGTTGTTAGTTTTGTTTTCATTTTCCTTTCATTTTCTGTGTGGGCACTCCCCTGTTCATACATTTGCTTGGGGGTGTGTACTTATTGCTTCAAACAAATTTATTTAAGTACGAATATATTTTCAGCCATTATTGTGTGCATCTTTTTTAGTTCGCATTTAGCTCTCGTAACTTTGTTCTGTTTGTCTTTGATCCCGGTAGTCAATATTTTATGATTTAAGAAACCTTGCGCGTTCAAGCATGTTGATGATTCTGCACAGCCATAATTTATTAATTGCTGGTATTCAGGTTGCACTGGGTTGCAGTAGCTTGCGTTGGTCGTTCCCAGTATGCATCGACAATTAAATTGATTTTTCCAGAATTTATACTTCTGTGTGAAATTAGTTTTTGAAACTTTACAATCCAGTTAAATAATCTCTCGAGTAACTTCGATACGATCATTGTGTTTCTAAGATACCTAATTTTCTCGGTATCGCCTTTCTAAGCAAAAGACATATTATAACTTATATCCTATGGTATCCCCAATAATAATACATGATAATATTGTGCGGTTGGCTACTGCACGCAGCCGTCGGTGTTGTCTCTTTTGGTTACTTGACCAAACATTCTCCACCGTTGGAAAATAAGGGATTTTAACATGATCCTGTTTGTGCTGCAAACACAACTTTCACACGGCTCTACATATGACTTCAGTCGCAGTCTGAAGTACAGCGACTCTGGATACCCCACCGGATCGCGTGATCAGCTCTAGCTCTCTAGAAGTGTCCACTTCAGGTCCGGTAAATTATCGTCCTTTTGAGGACGATATCATTAATGAAAAGTCTTGGCTGAAGAGTTCGCCATTTGAACCGCTGTTAAGGAAAACAGTTAAATATTTTTCGTACCAACACTGCCAAAATACTTGTTAGAGATATGGGACGTGCAGAAAACACCTCAGTCCATTGAAGTCAAGTTGTCTTAGATCAGGCTCAATGTGTGACGAAGTTGACGCTGTATCCAGGATGAGTGCTTTGAAAGTGGAAGTAATGGTCGATAATAAATAGCAATAGCGGCAATTCAATTGAGCCGGATAACCAAAACTTGTCAACAGCCTTTATATTCTCGTCACTCAGGATTATAAAGGCTCAGATCTGCCACCTTATTTTTGGGACCTACGAAGTTTGTCGCATTGTCGCATCAGACCCTTGATGGTCGAGAGCGAGTCAGGATGATCCGTTTTAGGGTGTTGAGAAATAATTTTGAAGACAAGTCCTTCGCTAACTCTAAATGCACCACCTTTGTAGCGAAGCATATGAACAGAATGATATAGCATTCCACTGGTGGCCTGTTGCGTACTTCGCTCATGTATGAAAAGTTTACAGTAATCAATGCTAGTAACCATAAAGGGATACGATGTATCGAGACGATTATCTGGTAGGTCTGCCAATTTATGCTCTACCAATCGAGGCTTGGCAGGAAAACAGAATGTACACTTGGCAACAGTTCTGGAGACTGTTTTGCGACTGCCAATTGGCCGAAGTCATCAATGATTTGTACAAGAGAGGCTAGACGATATGACATGCCCTCCTCCCTCCAGTCCCTTGTAGTGTTAAGAGTAGTATATTGAGGTGACCGCATTAACAGAAGTGTGCCATGATGCACGTGGTTTACAAATACTTCAGCTCGTCGGATTCGATTTGCAGCTTGCTCCAAGCTGCAAGCTTGATGAGATCGCTGCCAATCGAGAGATCAAGTTGTGCTGTAGTTCCGGGTAATATCTTGTGTTGAAGTTCTGGCAGGGATTCGACACGGACAAAGGAGGCAGGCAGCCCTTCCTTTCCGTTGCTGAGATAACTTCGGCCATAGGCCCACAATGGGCCTTTCCTCGTGAATTTATATCCACTGGCTTTTATTCAGTGCGAATATGATGCCTTTCCCTGTTTGCGGATTGCTACGAACCGGTTGGCAGCGAAAACAATGAATTTCGAAGCATCAGTCCAAGAAAAAACCACGGCAAAGTCTAACTAACAGTAATACCGACGGACGAACACTTTAATTCGGCATATTTCGCTGAGCAATTCAGCCAATAGTAAGCTCCGCAGAGTTTCAGCTTTGGTACAGTGATGGATATTACGGAAGCGACAAGAGACCTGGAGCACAAGAAACTTACCCTAGTGTCGCCATGGCACTTTGAAAATGCATAGACGCATGCTCCATAAGCCCACAAGCTGGAATCACAAAATATAAGAGTGCTTAAAATCAGGGGAAAAATTTACCCAGGCTGAGCTTAAGTGTACAGGCAGGCTCTCATCCAGACCGGGTTTTCTCTCCAGATATTTTTGCAAACAAATTTTAACTTTTGTTATTATAGGTGTCTAACTTGTAACTCTATATCTTCTGATGCTAACGCCCAGGACGCATTGTATACAACGATACATCAAGTTAAGATATTTTTTGATAAAAGCTGCATACTGGGTCCTTAATATTAGGTCTAGTTTTCTTTCTAAATTAATAAACCGCCGAAGCGCATGTCGATAGGAGTGCTCAGCTGATCCATTCCCAGTCGGAGCGGTAAACGAACCGAATACTCGCCAATAGACAGAAGCTTAAAATTTTGGCTAGGACTCCGGCTCGGTGCCGCATTCAGTGCCCAAAAACGACGAATTAATTATTCAATCTGTACATTCGGCTATAGATACGAGTCTACCAGCAGATCTGGTAGATCGCATGGCCCCGAGTGATGATTTGCTTGCCTTAGAAGCACCTTCCGTCACGACCCAGCCAAGGCGAGTCTTTTGCCATATCGGCAGTTCAGCAGTTAGCTTAATGCAGGGTCAAGAGTGAAGCCGGGCTGATAACCGGTGATGGATAATGCAATCAACGCCGGTATGCATGTGGAGTACTTCGACACTCAAGGTTGGACATTGATGTTGACTAAAAACCATCGGACGCAAATGTTGCATCACTAATGCCATAGACGACTGCTGTTCCTTTAAATTTGTGCAGCTGGAGACTATAAGCAAGACGAGAGGTGATAATGTGCAACTACTAACCTAAAGTCGAGCCACACACGGCAGAGCACCAAGGAGCCAGCACGACTTTTTAGATTGATGATGGCAGTGGCAAATAGGACAACATCGGCGCATCATCCTTTCAGCAAGCTTGCGTAGTGCAATCTAGTTTTTGCAGCAAAGTGTGTACATTGATGCAGCCGGTAATTTAACCGCACGTAGAAGAGAGTTGACCTTATCTGTGAATTCATTCAGTTGCGTCGTCGCACCCTTATTCACCTTTCTTAAACCGAAAATGTGTGCTTGATATATTAGACGCATGTTATTAAAACGCTAATCAAGCAGTTCTAAAGCGGCAGTATAATAGGCGTTATACATTTCTAAAGATCGAAGTGTATCTAGTGCTGTTTCTTTGAGGCGAAACGTAGATGTTGGAGTATTTCAATGTTGGTCAAATATGGATGGTTTTGTGTAGCCTGCAAAGCTCCGGTAATTTAAGTTGACGCAATCTAGAGTGGCTCGGAGCAAGAAAAGTAGAAAGCGAATAATCGGTTACAGCTGATGTAATCGAGCTTCCCGTATTGGAGGTGGAGTACTTGTAACTGTCTTGTCTGAGTTATCTTCGGAACTCTTTGATCTTCCCATTTCAGATATTAAGTCGATACCTGTAAGAGTTGGAATTTAGGACTTTTTCTATCTTTATTTCGTATTCCTATTTACCTAATCTATCTAACTTTTCCACCAATCAAACCCATCCTAATACTATTAAATCTATATCCTCCCTACTTTCTGATAGAGACCTCTTACTAGTTACTGGGGACTTCAATGTTTCAGATGTTGAGTGGGTCACTATCGGATTCAAACTTTCTGTTGCCGTCTCAGAATATATCAAACGGATATATTGATGGTGCGCAATTCAAGAAACAGATCTCTTGATCTTATTTTCGTGTTGGATTCGTTCAATATTGTTGTGCACAGGATCAATTCGCTTACACATCCTGATGACCCTTTTCATCCAACCAGCCCGAGTGCCTATCAAGGAATCGGAATTAGCTGAAATGATCTTATTCCGCACGTCGACTGATCGCAACTGTACAATTGTGCAGACAGGGTCAAGGCCTCCCTGGCGCTCAAATGAACTTTAAAAAAGTTTTAGAAATCGGGAAAACATTTTAATTACTCCTTTTGTGCAGTTGTCCGAACCAATTTTTCCAACCACAATTCCATCTGTTATAAGGATTGCCTTCGTAGTTGTCGCCTTTAGTTTTCACATAATTCTAAGCAATTTTTAACTTTGTCAATTCTGAACGGAAAACATCTATACTGCCTTCTTCGGTTAAGTTTGCAGATGAGAGCGAGACCACTGATCCAGATATAGCCGATCTGTTCTAGGTACAATAAAAATCAGTCTTATCCTTATCAGTTACAGAGGTCAAACTGCATTCTAATTCCTATAATTACCAAAAGTTTGCTTCTTAACGACCTTAAAACTGTTAATCCGGTTTACTCACCGGGCCCTGATGGGGATTCTGCTTGCGTGCTTAGATACTGCGCTGCAGCATTATGTTAATCTATTTTAAAACTTTTTAGCTGTCCGTAAATACTTCTTATTTTCCAACCCTTTAGAAGAACTCATATATAATCCCACTCCAAAGGAAGGAAGTAAGTCCGACGACAAAAGCTATAGAGGTACTTCCAAGTAACCCGCTATACCAAAAGCATTTGAAAGAATTATAACATCTCAACTGCAACATTTATGTAGTTCTATTATTTCATCTTCCCAGCATGGGTTCATGAAGCGTAGATCTACAGCCACTAACCTTCTTGAGCTTACGTTGTTTGTAATTGACGGGCTTAAGAAAAGAATGCAGGGCAGTCGTCTTGGCCCGCTGCTCTTTACTCTTTTCATCAATGATCTTCCCTCGATACTTTCTTACTCTTGAGTATTAATGTTTGCTGATGATGTGAAATTATGCCTTGCGTATAAAGATATGGCATCATGTTATATATTACAAGCTCAATAATTAATTACTAGTGAAATCGATTCTGTGTTGACCAGCCAACCGTACTAGACTAACACGTAATTTTGTACACCTATCGCTTCAATTTTGCTGAACTAATTATGCTTTGCATGAACTGTTTAGGGTCCTCTGTGATGACTATAACAAGCACTACAGAGTATTCTGCTCGGAGTCTTCTCATCCTTGTATAAAGTCTTCTATCCTAAGCTATTTAGCAAGTAGATAGTCTTATTTTTATTTATAACTGTATTTGTCCACATACTGGAAGTTTGTATCGTTTTTTTCTTTCATGGGTAACCGAGCCAAATTGTGAATCGGCCTTTTAAAATTTCTGCCACAGGCCGTCTTAAGGTCTGCCACTTTGATGACGCCTCGACGGCCGACGAACCAGCCATTAAAACTATATAAGTGGATAAGTCAGATACTAGTGCACTTTGTAGGCTATGCACGACTTATACGTAGGCCTTAAACGCATTCGAAAGGTCGTGCTTATTCGTCCACAAAAATCGACGCCAGAGATAGAAAATGGCTAAAGCGCTCAGAGTCGACATGCTGGTACATTTTCATAATTTGGGTTTGCAAATGAGTTTTGCATTTAGCGAAACGGATGCATGTTCTGACTGCCTGACGACAGACCTGTTTAGTGTCGCTAACAAAGAAGACTCACAACTGCTCTTCGAACTGAATGATAATCCTACCAATGCCGGTATCTAATAAAGCTTCTAGCGAATTGGGAAAGAGGAGCATTTGTTAGTCGTCTCACTACTCTCAACAAAGAAAAACAGTACAAAGATCAATTATACTCATGTATAATTGTATTGAGGCTCTGCAGGCTTTGACCTACGCGCGTGCCGGCCAAGATTCTCATGATTCCTTTAAAAATGAAGGCCCATCGAACCACATCGACTCAAATAATTTATTAACATCGCAGCCTCTTCAAACAATATCTTCTCGGTTTTGCTCTGTAGATACATGGCGCCATTCAGCTTTCTCTGTCGTATCATGGATTTCAGCTACTCGATTTGACACAAATGTTGCCAAAGACGAATGATGTCACCGAATCTAATGAAGCGTGATTCAATCGGTAGTCTTATGGAATTTCTGACTCGAAGACAATCCTCAAGTCGGGGAAGAGTCTTCGTCCTGAGGGGGCTACTTTCGATTTGGATGTCAACAACGAAATACGACAACCTCCTGCAGTATTGCTGTGTATATATACGCATGCGTCAAACACACTTATTGAGGCGAAACAATGTATCACGATCGTGATGTCACCAAGAGAATGTCCCGTTTTTTCGCTTTAAGATCCATGAATGAAACGTCAATCCTGAATTGAAAGGTATTTTCATTCGGCAGCCACAACATGCGAAGTGTTTTGATTGTGTCAGACTCTGAGATCGTTATCGACCTACCAGTGTTTGTTGCGGGGAACTAAGGAGAATTCGAAAACCATTCAAAAACCAGAATTGAGTTCAGCTACTCTTGAATAGTCGCGCCAACCATTAGGTCATTCAACGCAATTTGAGACGGCGTCGACGTGCTAGTAGTGTGGAGTACTTGGAATCTGATCATCTATTTCAGACATGTGACCTTAAGTTAAATACTCCTCCATGAATTTCAAGTACATGCGCGTAACCTCGGGATCTCGAGACAAGCGTCTTTCAAGTAACAAATAACGACGTTTTGCAAACTCGAAGGAGTTTCCAAGCTGTCAGTTGTTTAATCACATCGGCAGACAGAAGATCAAAGACCATATCCGCTCCGATGAGCATATCGATCTTCTGTGGCTTATGCAAATATGGATCAGCCAATGAAAAGTTTTCAGGGATTTTCCATCCACTGACATTGACCGTATGGTCAGGCTGGTAACCCAAAGCGGTCTTTGAAATCCACAAATCTAATGAGAACTCACTGTAATTGAATCACGACTTCACCATAGTATGAATCTTCTTTCTTACTTTAGTATTGCATTAAGCAATGCCAAGTAAGCTCTTACTATCCTCTTTTCTACACAGCTGCAATCGTTGTGCTAGCTCCTCTGTTACAAAATTAATTTGTGATTAATAATCGAATAAAGCTCTACCAAAACGAACTCTGCCCATCTCGTTTTCACGCTAACGACTGCGACAGCTAGGATAACACTATCAGACACATTCGCATGCATAGCATGTGAAGTCGATGGCTGATCTTGTGCGGAGTCAAGGGGTGGTGGTATCGTTTGAGTGTGAGAGCATATATGCAACAATGTGTTATGTAAACGACTGCATACTCTGCACTTGTTTGCCTTACATTGTGAACATTGCAACAGTGTGACCCTTCCCAAAGTAATTTATGCATAAAGAAGCCGCCTTAGCGAACTCCAACCGCTGCTGTACTGATAACGCTGCATTTTATTAAGCAATTCAAAACGGAATGGCCTTCGGAACCGCTATATAGACATTTTGAGGTCACTCGATCGTTTTTTCCACTAGCCACGTAATAAGTAAACAAACCTCGATTATTTCTTTTGGAAACAGCCTTTGACTGTGGCTTGGAGCCATCGGACGAAGGTTTGGCTGATTCTTCAGAAAAAAGGTGTGAATATCTACGATTCAATGCAGTTTCACAATCACTCCATAGTGCAATGATTGCATAATGGAGTTTATCCTCCCATTTTCGTCTGGTCTGAGAATCGCATTAGATATCTTTTTGTCATCACCTTTTGACAGGAGCGGGCCATAAATGGCGGAAACTGTGTCAATCATTGATCCCAATAATGCCGCAGGAGGCTGCGTTATTTTTGGCAGGCTAAAGAAAGCCGAAATATTTTCATTAAATCTTAGAGAATCATTGTCGTATACTCGCTTTAGGCTGTCCAATGATTTTCAATAATCGTCTTCGGTGACCAGGAACGCTCTAACAGTACTTAAAGCACCACCAGAGAGACATGAGTTTAGATGATTGAATATCTCTATGCTCGGGATCGCATTATCGTTATGAATAAGTTTTTCGAACAGGCTTATCAAATTCTTAAACTCGGAGTATTTTCCCTTAAACTTGGAAAACGCCAGATGCGGAAGTCGTGTGCGTGGAGCCCCAACGGATATTCCTGTAGTCGTTGTAGGACTTTATGTCTTGATAACGGACCTTATGCGAGCCTTTGTCGTTATACAAAGTTTTTCGAGCTCGGCACGATACTCATCCTCTGGGTCAAAAGTTTCTAATTGAGTCTGATATTTTAACGCTGTATCTATATGTGAGGCAGCAGCATTTATAATCTAGATTTTAACTTTGTACACTCTAGGTTTAATTTACCCTTTATTATTTGATCTTTTAAACGCATTATGCTTTTAACGGAGATATTGCGTTTTTTTTTTAATCGTCAAAACTTTCCTTGGCTGTATATTTGACTTAAAATTCGATTTAATAATTATTAATTTAAATTAAAATCGAATTTGCCAAATGAATTCAAAAACTGATAGCTTGATCAAAAAAGTAGGGAAGCGAGCGTTTCCTGACCGATCTTGCTATGTACGTGTATATGCACTTATATGCAAGCGCTTGGTCTCAGGCAACTGTATAATTTGCAGTGGTTGCGAGTGACGACAAAAAGGGGTGAACGACTAAGTTAAACGAAATGAAATTGCAGTGACATTTTTAATTTTTGACACATATTATCATTCGCTCAAAAGCACTAACTCGCACAAATACTTAATTATATGTAGGAATCACCAAGGCGCTTAGAAAGTGACTGCAAATTTTAATTATGCCCAACTACTTTAGATATGTGCCAAGAATTGACCTAATTAGCGCTTGGCTTTATTAGCGCAACCAAACCAATAGATCTGGGTTTTTAAGTTTTAGTACAGTACCGAACTTTACCTTCGTGACTGAACGTTTTATCGCCAGTGTATCCAAGATTCTGCAAGGAATGCATCTTTCCAGAATTTCGCCCAAGGCAAGCAGGAAACGTACTTGGCGATAGGACTCAAGCTGGTTAGGGAGCTTTCCGCTTTGGCCACATTATGATTTGAGCTTTCTTCCAGGCCACTGTTAAGTGACGTTGCCAAAGGGCTACATTATAGATGGCGATGAGAAAAAGCACCGCCTAGTATGGCAGTACCTTTCTTGCCAGCTTATCAAAACAATTTTTCCTAGGGGCTTTGTTATTTTTATGGGTGTTTATCTCGTGATTGGTGCTACATAAGAGACATTTGGAGTGGTGCCTCCAGTGTTTGTGCGACTCCGTCCATCCTGCCAAGCGATGCGGTCTTAAACGGTTCTCTTTGTTGAACGACCTTTAGCTCTGTCCTTTGGCAGTTTGGCCCAGGTGCCCTCGGCACGTCGGGCAGGGAAGTTTGGCACAGCTTACCGTTTGTATCGCCTGCTAAATTTGCACAGCGCAAAGTTGAGCTCTCATCTTCCGTTATTGCCTCCAGCATGGTTTCTGTGGCTTTTTTTTCAAAACAGTCATTTTTTCCCATAGAAGCCTGCATGGCCGTTGTATGCAAAGACATCCTAGATTTCGTTCCTGGGAGTAGAAGTGGCTAGGTTTTTGACAACAACGTCAATGAGTTCAGAATTTTTAGCCTAGATTCTCATGGTGCGACCTTGAGGGAGGGAGAGAACTCGAACTCGTAGATATCTGGGCTTGGTCTAGATTCTGTTCCATTGCGACGATATTGTTGGCTCCAGGAGCTGTTATGGGCCGGGGCTTACAGAGATCCTGCACCCGCTACTGAGGGAAACACAGTGGTTGCAGTAGGTATTGTTGTTATTGAGTTAACGGTGCCATATTGGTGGAGTAGCAGCTGGTGCGAATGTCTTGACCCCTCGGAGGTGTCCTTTAGCTTCTCGTCCATATCAAGTGCCTCCAGGATTCGTCTGTTTTCTGGAACTGCAGGCAATGGTAAGGAGTTGCTTGCGTAAAGCAGGTATGTCGGTGACAAGGGCACTTCGCGTTTGTAGGTGTTGCTTGAATGTATCTTTATCTTTAATATATTTTATTTTTTATCTTTAATATACAACACCATCTTATATATTAAGACAAGCCATGACACATCTAGAGGAGTAGGCTTATAAGTCTGCGCAGAGTTCTTGAAACCAACAACAGTTTAAGCAGTATGAAAAAAATAAAAGAGCCAATTTAGACAGGGTAAGACCGCTCCTTCAATATATAATCCAAAAAATTAACATGTGAAACATAAACCGCAGAACTAATTGCTGTAGACGCCTTCTTATCAAGACTTAAGCAGACCACTCTCGATGAGAAACAACAAGGTTCGGGGAGACAAAACTTAAGTCCGTGGACAGGAAAAAGAGCAAATAATTCCAATGTTTCAACAGACGTAACACAGGAAATGAGGCCAACTACGATGATGATGATAATAAAATTAATTTCTTTGGATCAAACCCTAAATTGCATGCATCTAAACAATTTCTATCCAAGACAATATCATGACTCATAGACTCGTTTGATACTACTGTCAAATTAATAAAACTTTTTATTAATCTTTTTTGAATTAAAAAGCATAATGTGTATCCAAATATTTAAAGGCGTCTTTTATTTGATCCAAAATAAATTTGTGTTTCATGTTGTAACTCAGCCTCTTTGGCCAACTGACATTTTATACCCTGAACCCATTAAAAATGGGTATAAGGGTACATTGTATTTGTGCGAAATCCAAATGTATCTAACAGGCAGAAGGAAGCATCTCCGACCCCATAAAGTATATATATTCTTGATCAGCACCAATAGCCGAGTCGATCTAGCCATGCCCGTCTGTCTGTCCATCCGTCCGTTCGTCCGTATGTATGAACGCAAGCAACTCAAAACCTATAAGAGCTAGAGACTTGAAATTGATGTAGGTGCTCCTAGCTTCCGCGCAGATCGAGTTTGTTTCCGATAATCGATAACTTACTCCGTTTCCAAGCAATCGATAAAAATCGACATCGACATCCTGTTTTTTTAGCAAATTGGGTAAATTATAAGAGGTAGAGCCACAAAACATGATATGTTGCTTCTAGAATATTATAGATATTTTAAGTATCTTTCATTTCATACCTATCACCACCTCCCCGCTACCACCACAGAACTATAAATCAAATTAATAACCCAACTTTTATTGCCAACCAATTTTAACCACAATTTAAATGCAATTGACTTTTTCAGAATACACAAATATTCTATGGTACAAGAAGATATACTGTAGAAAATTTCATAAAGATCGGTTAGGAAAAACCAAAGTTATATGCAACTGCGCAATTGAATGGGGCAGCAGCTTTAAGAATTTCTGTATACATGTACACACACACATTCGTGCGCGTCTGCTTCGCATTCTAACAGCATGGTAATTGCATCTTTTTTTTGTAATGTTATTTTAGTTCCTTTTTTATATCATAAGTACTTAATTGTTGGTGTGGCTGCTGAGTAGAGGCATAGCAGGTGGTGCGGTCTGTCGCGAGTTCGAGCCCTACCGGGGAAAGTGTTATTATTTTTATTTTTTTTGCTGGTGTGGCTGTTGAGTAGAGTCGACAGCAAGTAATGCGGTCAGTTACGAGTTCGAGCCCTGCCAAGGGAACTTTTTTTTTATTAATTTATTTGGTGTTGGAATAAGAAGGTTCAGGGTATCCCCTAATTGGGAGCTCCCGACTAGAACCTCTTACTTGTTTTATTTAAGGAAATGGGACTACCCGAGTCTATAAGATATGCTGTAATGAGAGGAGATGCAATGATGTTCGTAAAATTAATTTTAAAATATATTACATAATTATTTTTGACTAAGCCTTTTCTCTCCGGACACTGTGCTACAGACTGGCCAAATTTGCCACATGAATAGCATGCACCTATCTCTTTTTAGGATTGCGATAAGCTTGGGAACTGTGCCCGGTTGAGCTGCAGCTTGCGCAAAGAAGTTTTCTTCTCCAGGTTGGTTGCACAATGACTTGACCGGAGACTGGTCAATAAATTACAATTAGTCGAAAAACCTAACTCAGCTGAACAATGAATGTATCAAACGAGTACATTTTTTGATCCCAAGTATTTTGAACTATCAATTTAAAAAGCGGCTATAGGCAAATGGAGTTAATCGAAGCAATCTCCGACACCATTTGGGAGGTTTAAATTTAATCGCGTGCCGTTTGGACTTAATTTCGTACCTGAATTTATTCATATTAAAATTATTAGAATGTTTGGAAGCATTCAGGGCGTCATAATTAATTTCGATGATACGGATTCATGAACGGAGAACGAAAATAAAAACGATTGTATTAAGGATAAAGTTGTTAAAAGCGCGCGGATAAATGATATTCAATTTAATCGGAATAAAATTCAATATCGTCAGCGCGAGGTGAAATTAATGGAAAATATTTTATCGGAAGGAAAAATTAAGGTGGAACAGCGATTTGAATAGACGGAAAATCATTAGTCGGAATTTAAGTACTTGCTTAGTATGCTCCGAAGTTGACAGTCATTGGCAAACGGAGCTGTGTAATTATTCAAAACGGACACCCATTAGCATGTGCGTCTTTGCCAAGTTATCACTTACTGGACAATTTGAGCCAAGCTTTTTCATAGGCTCAAAAACGAACTGCATTTTGAGAATGGATTATCCGTTTTAGATCATCTACTCGTAATTTCAACAGATTTATACACATTTTGGAATTAAAAAAGTCTTGCACGTGATTTATTATTGGCGTAACATGAATGGTTAGATAAATCGTTAAGTCTTGTGGCATTCACACGAAACAATCGAAAAGTGAGGCTAGTTCAAGAAGAGCCAACTAAATAACCGTTTCAGATATAGTCTGCTTACTTATTTGAATATGAGGACAGGACTTCTTGTTAGCTGTTGATGCATATTCAGGATTTTTAATCATGGAACATTTAAATAACAAATCGGAATGTCATAATATAAAGAAGTTGAAGAGCGATTTCAACCAATTGAGGTACCCAAATGTAATGCCATTTAATTATCAATAATTTGAAACACCTCGGTACCCACAAATCAATGGGTTACCTGAGAGGTCTTGCGATTGCTAACAACGTTGAACGTTGCGTTGAAGCTCGAGACAAAGAATACTATCAATATAGAATTTCGGAATATAGCACAACTCCCTTTGCAAGCATGTGACTGGCACCGGAACAATTGTTTTTTCGTTGGATGGTCGATTTGACTGAGGAACTATCCAAAACAAAATTAAAGTACAAAAAAAAATATTATTATACCAGGAATTAGTTTGGACGATCTTATCTTAAAAAAAATGGAAAAGAATGGAATTATGGGACCATTTTTGGACGGTTCATTGCAATACCAAGAATAATGAAGTAAATGGGGGAGAAGTAGTGTTTTAAGTAATGTCAAATGATACGTAGCTGGCCCTAACAATTTAAATCCGATTGAAATAGTTTCTTCACTTTGGCGTAAGAGATAAGATATCGTTAAAAATGTCAATGAACCATTTATATGTGGTGTGGATGAACCAAGTCTACCAGTGTTCGAAGATAGTAATGTATCAATTAATAAATATCAAACCGCTGGTAGTTCTGATACAAAAGAATTGTCGGCAAGTGATCAAGAGACACCCGAACCAGTGTTAGTTAAAGCACCAAACCTCGCAGTAGTCGTCCACCTCAACGATATGGATGGAATTAATTTATTGTATCAAACTTGTGACTTCGATAACTTCCAATCACTTAGTCAGATAGAATATTAATTCAAATATTAATTTCTTAAAAAATAAAGAAAGCGTATAATAATATTTCTTGTTCGATATCGAACAAGTTATTTCGTCACTAGGTGTCGCTGCTAGTCGATGACGTATTTGAGAGACTTCTCAGTTGTGAGTGTTTAGACGACTGTTTTACTTATGCTCCAAGATTCTTATATATTTTTAGTCCTGCTTTTATTTCAAAATTTTGCATTTTGGTGGTTTATTTAAAATGCTTTTATAAATTGTTCAAAGTATCATCTGATGTGCAGCGCAAGTCTGCTAATTATTGCATTTATAAAACGCGGCGTCAGTTCCGGTTTGTTGTAATTGTCTGTTTTGATTTATTGCACTTGTTTGTGCGTGTGTTCGCTGCTGCATATTTCTGCTTGTGCATAGCGCTCTCGCAAACTTTTGATATTGCTTTTTGCTCCAAACAATTTTTTTGTGTACGAATTGTTGTTTTTTGAGTGTTTACTTTCTCTAATCTCGTGCACCGTTTTCGTTTTGCCCCGCGCTCACGCAACTTGCTTACCCTTGTAATAATTATGTTGTGCTGTAAAAAACCTTGCACGTTCAAGCAAGCTGATGGTTCTGCACTGCCGCAATTTGTGAATTGCTGGCTATGTGAGAATATGGTGCATGCTAAATGCACCAGGCGAGATAGCAACAAGATCGCTGCAATTGCCAAGAAGGGCTGCGGCGGCTTGCGTTGGTCGTGCCCAGAATCAATCGACAAACAAATTGATTTCTCCAGAATGTATAATTCTGTGTGAAATCAATTCTTAAAATTCAATTATGTAGCTAAGCAGCTCTAGCGTAATTTTGACTCGAGTTTTGAGTTGCTTCGCAAATACCAATACGAGTCTCCAACCAATCGCCGGTTGGAGCAGTTGCCTTCTACGTCTGTTCAGACACCTGCCTCTCTTGTCCCTGCTTAGCAATTTGCATTTATCTCCAATGTTGTCAATATCGCCTTCTCCTTCTGCACAATTACCCCTGTATCATGCTCCGTAGTAGTCCCAGTTGAGCCCGTACCTGATCCTGTCCCAGTTATCCAAACTGCCTCAGCCCCGTCAGCTAATGACCACTAAGGTAGACCTGCGCGCAATCTTGCCCAGATTATTAAATACAGTCTTGGTGCCTCTTTAGCTCCTGCAAGTCTTGTACTACCTGCAGCGCCTACTTCAACGGTTGTTGCCTCTCGTAGGCAAGTTTTTGTGTCTTGACTTTCGTCGTACACCAATTCTGAGTCATTGGCAGCCTATATTGCTTTCAAATCTTCAGCAAGCGTGTCAAAAACCAAATTAAATTTCTCCACCCCTCATGAAATATATTCATTCCTAATAAATGTTTCAAATGATATGTTCCCAATCATTTCTGCCTCCGCACATAATTGTTCACGAGTTCAAGCCTAAAAGCGTAACAAGCCTGTGACCACTCCAGTCCCTTCAATACAGGGTACCATTTCTTCCCCAACAAACTTAATTAATCTTCTGACCAAATCTCTATTCATTATCAGAATGTCGGAGATCTCTAGCTAAAACAACATCCTTCAATTCGGTTATAATTGCATTTTCAGAAATAGGGTTAAATTCAACCACATCTGATTTTGTGGTTTTTTCAAATAATTTCATTATGCATAGAAATGATCGGACGACTTGAGGTGGTGGGGTGTTAATTGCCGTTAAAGTCACTCTTTGGACAGAACTTTTCTGTTTCAGTACGCCTACTGACGCTGAGATTGTCTCAGTTAAAGTGTCTTTTCCTACAAGAAATATCTGCATTACATTCTCTTATTCTCTTCTGATATTCAAGTTTATATGAAACATATATTATACATATATTATAGACTACATGCTTGATCGATTGGTGTTTCAAATCAATTCAACTTCTAATCATTTGAACAGAACACTTGACTTTGTATTTGTTAACGACTACCTTATTTCTAATGTGTCTAGGTTCCCTCCTTTTTCTCTTCCTGAGGATGTTTTTGATCCTACTTAAGAGGTTCAATTTTAATCCTCTCACTTCGTACTCATCACCCAATAGGCCCCGCCGATGCTTTCGCAAAGGTAATTATTCATTGCTAAATCAGCTTAGTTATTCAACCGAGTGGTCTTTCTTATAAGACTCGGCTGATGTGAATACTGCTATTAATTTTTTTATAACACCTTAAACTGCCTCTTAGATATGTGTATTCCCAAGTCCATTTCTTCGACTACTTCTTTAAAACCACCCTGGTTTACTCCCAGATTGTCACATCTAAAAAATTTAAAATCTAAATATTTTAAAAAGTTTAAAAAATCCCGTTCGTGTACAGACTTGGCTAAATATTCCATAGCCAATATTATGAGAATTATCTAACTCGTAAAAGGCAATTTACCCAAAATCCAAGAAAGTTTTACAATTTTTAAGCTTGAAGAGTAAAACTTCAAGCTTGCCATCTTCTTTTTCTCTCGGGATGGATAAAACTAGCAATGACTTTAATTTTGATAGCCTCTTTGCTTATTATTTCTAATCAACTTATTCTTCAGTTTGTTCAAATAATAATTCTTACCCTTATTCTATTTCTTTCTCTAACTATATAACTCCTCCCATTATATCACACTCCCTCTCCTTTTCGATATAAATTCTTTAAAATCTTCTTACTCTCCTGGGCCTGACAATATTCCTAGCTGTCTACTCAAGGATTGTAGTTCTTCCCTTCTTTATCCATTGCTAAAGCTTTTTAATTTATTCCTTGAATCTTTCCATCTCTTTGGAAAGAATGTTATATCATTCCTCTTTACAAGAAAGGTGGAAAGTCTGATAAACGAAAATTCCAGGGGCATTGCAAAACTGTCCGCTATTCCTAAGCTTTTTGAAATAAGAATCACTTCGAAACATTTCTGCAAATCAGTTGTTTTTTCTTCTGTTCAACACGGACTGTAAGGAATCAGTCAACTACCACCAAACTGCTTGAGTTTACTTCCTTGGTAAATTATGCTTACCTTTCGAAAATGCAATCTGATATCATTTACACTGATTTCAGTTAAGCATTTGACTCTGTGCCAATGACAATTCTACTTTTTAAGCTAGACTGAATAAATCTCTCTCTGTCTCTTTTGCTTTGAATTAATTATTATTTATAGGGTGGCACCCAAAGAGTAATGCTGGGGCTGACTACCTCTAAACAAGTTCACGCTACTTCTGGTGTTCCTCAAGGTGGTCATCTTGGACTTTTACTCTTTACTCCGTCGTTAACCAACCGTAGGACGATTCTCGGTGTTGTCCTTCTACATAAGTTGATTATTGGCGATATAGATTCTCATTTCTACTACGATACTACTATCGCCCCTTATTCCTATCTACGTGTACAACAGACTACGCTATGCCAAATCCTTTTCGCGTGCTATGTAAAAATTATAAAAGTTTGCACCACGTTTTCTCTACTGAACTTTCTCTACCCCTAATAAAATCGTTGCTTTCAGGATACCTACGGGAAGTCGCTGACCATTCCCAGCTATGAGCAGGGGCATAGCTTGCCGGACAGACTCGATATCCGATTTTTATTTATCGATTGCTTGGAAACGGAGTAAGTTATCGATTATCGGAAACAAACTCGATCTGCTCAGGAACTAGAAGCACCTACATCTAAAATTTTAAGTCTCTAGCTCTTATAGGTTCTGAGATCCTTGCGTTCATACATACGGACGGACGGACGGACAGACAGACGGACATGGCTAGATCGACTCGGCTATTGGTGCTGATCAAGAATATATATACTTCATGGGGTCGGAGATGCTTCCTTCTGCCTGTTACTTACATTTGGATTTTGCACAAATACAATATACCCTTATACCCATTTTTAATGGGTTCAGGGTATAAAAAACAATAACTTTATAAAAAATAAAAATAATGTAGTTATAAGGAGTGACACAGTTGAGCGTCAACCATCAGCATGACAAGATTATGATTACATAAAATAAATAACACAATAGCATTTAACTTAAATAACTAGTCTTTTAATTATAATAATCCAGCAATCGTTACAACCATGTCCAAAGACATGGCGGTGGTATTAGACACTCCGCTTTTTATTTGAGCCCTTTGTCGTTTTTGGCTCGCTTTAAGGTCTCGAAAAAACATGGGTAGCTGGCTTTGCTTCGTGCCACTTGAGTCCTTGCCTTCAGGATTAAAAATGTCGACTACATTCTGCCTTGCATTTTGTTGATTACATAGTCTTGGGCCGTTTAAGACGAAATCCGTCACTCCCTGGTTAATAGTCTGGTTACCCCTTAACAAGACGACCCAGTAAAAATTTGTCGAATCCTTCGACTAACATGAAATCTTGCTTTTAATCTTCCAGATTCAACTGGCCCATAAGAGTCTCAAAAGATTTGATGCTTTTTGGAATACTGTACAGCAAGCCTTCGCCCTTTTCAGTTTTCGGTGCATAAACTATACGGCTTGAGCAATTTTCAATATGCATTGCACATTTGTCTTTTACTGTAGGAAATCTTTTAGAAATTTTGGTGTTCTTATGAAATCGGGCTATACGTGGACTAAGTTAAAATTTTATTAACGTCAATATTTTTCTGGTAGCTATTTTCAAAACCTTCGTAATGCATAAATTATCACGAGTGTTTCAGTTCAAAACATAATACTTAGATTCAATTTCCGTTGTGCGTTTCGAGTAGTACAAAATTGTGCAAAGCTTCTTATCATCCTTCCTTTGCATCAATAAATAATAAAATACATAACACATTCTTACTACATGGGACCTGCATCAAGCGTACACCACGTGGTCGGGTCCTGAACATGGGTGGTGCCGGAAGAGAGGCAAGTAAAGGTACGCAAATTTGCTTATCCTTAGATAAAGGGGAATGCGATGTGTGAGCTTCATGTAAAGGGTACATAGTTTTTCAAAAACCCTTCCAAACAAATATGTCTTGTAGTGAATATTTAGTCAGCTGTCTCACTCGCAATAAGGCATTCAGCAAGTTAGTATGTGTCCGCTGAAGGTCGTACGACAATAACTACAGAGACAGGTCAACGGCCACAGGTTTTACTTCAGCGACGAAAATGTGCGGGCCGTCCCGTCCAGCACATATCTGGGACTTCGAGTGGGTCATAATAGGGTCAGGGCAGCTTTGCACTGGATCAAGAAAGATCCAAGAGAGTATAAGCAAGTGGAAGGATAGCAGGACATCATCAGAATAGGCAAAAGTATTAAAGGATATCCCACACGTCGTTCCTTTCTTTCTACAGCGAACCCAGCAGTAGGAGTGCTCTGTGAGGATTCTGTACGATCATTTAGAGACACCAGAAGCAAATGCTTGGGTACCAAATTCACCGGAGTGCCCGAAAAATGAAGCAAGAAATTAATACGTACTTTAAGGAGGCGTGTCTTGCGACTGCACAACATAAGGCAGACACAACTATTGTAACTTATAAAATACCAACGAGAATATATCATCAAAGCTAAATACGAAAACAACGGGCTTAACGGACACAAACCTGAATCAACCACGGGATAAACAGAAGGTTCGTTACTGGCACGTAGGCCTTGCAATAATAATAACTTTAAAATGGTACCAGCTTGGAATATAACCATAGAAAAAGAGAAGTGGATTGTTATAGCGCTACATTTGAGCTAATAAATGCAGGCAGACTTGTCGCGATGCGACGACATGAATGCAAACACATATTCTCGACAAACAGTGTTTGATCCCATCTGGAACGAGTAATTAGCTGCTGGCGAGCCATGTTCACTAAGGAATCTGACCATCAGTTCGGATTTCGAAAGAATAGGAGCACTATCGATACTGGTTTAGGACTTGTGTAAAAATGAAATAGAAGGCAAGCGCTGGCGCAGCGGCGCTAAAATATAAAGTCTCTTGACAACGCTAGATGTAAAATTGGCCAATGGCACTTTCCAGACTGCAGATCTTAGAGTATCCCATAAATATTGTTGCCAGATATTTTAAAGACAGTTTTCGACATGGCTGCAGGACGACTTAAGTACCCTATTACAGCAGGCGTCCCGCAAGGATCAGTGTGTGGACCCTTGCTATAATATATAATGTACGACGGAATGATCCGACTTACCCTACCACCTGTTTGCAACATCGTAGGGTTCACAGACGACATCGCAATCGTCACGGTGGCGAGAAGAACCACTGAAGCAGCACAACAGGTGACAGCAGGCTGCACAAAAAAGGAAGGCAGTATTCATCAGCAGCCGGAAACCAGAGAAAACCGCCGACATTAAAGAGGATGACAGCTAGATAATATTCGAGCCCGCATGTAAATATCTGGGCGTCTTGTTCGACCATATGCAGTATCTGGAATACGCTGAGAAAAAGGCGAATCGAGCTACTAATGTACTTTCCGGCATAATACCGAACACTGGCGGGCCTTTAACAACTATCAGCTGTTAATCTTAAACCAATCGTTTGCGGAAAATCAACTACTATATTCGGAACTGGCAGGAAGTGAGTAAGGGCTACATAGTTCCACACAAGCTCTCAGCCAATTCTGACTCATGGCAACAGGTAGGCACTACTTCAGCGGTACCAACATAAATTCAAGCGATGCCATTGACCAGCATGATCTACGATCATTCTCGGTACAGGCCGACCCCGCCTCAACCTGAACTAGGGGCTACGAGCGGGCTAAATTACACTGGATCAGTAAGGTACCAAACGAGCACAACGTGCACAACTAACGACTATCGGAGGATACAAGGACCAACGGCTGCTTCCTTAAACAACATTGTGTGCTAACCATCGTTGGTGTCTTCTGTGCCTGTATTAGATGATTCTTGGGTATATTGTGGGTACGCACCATTGTTTCCAAACCGAACAGTAGAAGAGATCTGTGCCAAATCTGTGAGGCCGATAGACACAAGCGTATTCTAACAAACACACGATGGAGCCGGAGTATCCAGAAAATTAACCACGATACCAAGGCTTACTCTAATAAGGCTTATAACAACTACTGTATCATATAAAAATCGAGTAATCTGAGAGTACACCATTGAATTTTTATAAGTATGGCGCTAAAATGTTTAATCATTTTTTTATGAGCCATATAGCGGCAGTTACATAATTTCTTGTGCGTCGCAGACCACTCGGAGCAAATTGAGGTGCAAGCAATATCTCTCGTTGACGCAACCCAATCAGCTTCTGTATTTATTCATAACACGATAATCGATAATAGTTTAATCTTGATTGTGTGTAAGGATTTAGGTTAAAATATATTAAATTAAATTAAATACATTGAAATCAAGCTCTACTAAATCATACTTCCGTGCCATTAGCGGTAACGTCAAACAAATTTATTTGAACTTTTTATTAACTTCTCTAGCGCACTTTTGTCCAAAAATAATTATGACCGCGTGCTCCAGTTGTCACTTGCAAGGACTTAAAAGTAGATCAGAGAATAAAAGTCATTTCTACTGGTTTAATGAGGAAATTTTATTAATACTTATATTTAAACTCCATGCGAAATAAGTATTGGACATTGACCTGAGCAATATCATAGACAATAAACTCATTATACAACAACGAAGATGTGAAATTGGCATCAGTGATAGGCTTTCCTAGTGGTATTTCAACACCATCAGCTCGTACATATGACTCTTTGGGATTTGGCATCGTGCGACCATGACCAAAACAGCTATGTTTACCTTTTGGTAACTTGTTTACATATTTGGCAGCCGTACATTCCATCATGTCACCTAAAGCCACTTCAGACAGAAGCAAAAGTCCTGTAGAGTTTTGTTGACTGGTACAACAATAGTTTGCCGATTTGGACACCATATCTGCAAAATAAATGCCCTTTCCGAACATATAGCCAGTTGGTGGTGCTTCTGGCGGAGCAATTTTCAGACCATGCGACAATATTCCAACAAAGTTTGTAAGTCGAGAACCGTGCCAAAGCAATTTACGGTTTTGTAGCTTCTTAAAAGGCTTAAAGCGCCGAGCCTCACCTTGTCGAGCTACCTTAAAGACATCTATTACTTGAAGCTCGTATGAACTATGTGTAGATGCATGAGTATTTTGCACGTACTTGTTTAAAATTGTGAATTCTTCACTGTTTTTGTCAATCGGTTCCAGATGTGTTTTTAATTGTTCGTAATGTTTATCCAATGGATTAATATTACCCAAATGATCCTCGTTCTTTATTAAATTATAGGCAACTTCTATCTCCGCTAATGAATCCAACATTTGCCGTAAATTTTCTATCTGTTCAATTGTTTCAATTAAAGGTGGTGCATTGACTCCAAAACTATGCGGAATTAATGTATAGAATCGATTACTGGCATCAATAAATCGAGCATTTGTGCCAGTTTGCTGAATCAATTCATAAATTTCATTTACAACAGTATATGCCGACTGCAGTTGCTTTAAACTAAGTTTGCCTAAAGGCATTTTTTCCAAATCTATGTGGAATTCCATCATTGTCTTCTTCATTGAATCGACATCAAATATAAGTTTTATTAAATTTTGAACTGACGGTTCAAGTTTAGAATCAATATTTCCACTGCTAGCGTCATTTACTTCCTTATATTCTTCATATTGTATATCGATTGGGTACATACGACCCGGTATTTTAACAAAATTATTTCTGTTCCTAAATTCATTTCCGGTCTTTTCTGCGTACACACTATGAAAACATTGTATAGCATCCACTACAGTTTTGAAATCTTCCACCTTTGAGCTTCCAATAGTTGTTCCAATTCGACCCCAAGAGCGAAAAATCCAATACCTATATAAATAGAAAAAAAGTAAAACATTAAATGTAATATGTGTAATATGCAAATTGTGAATTCAAATTATTAACATACTTATTTTGTTTATCGGCTTCCAAAAGTTGTATCTTGTAATATGAATTCTTGTTTCGTTGAATGTCTGTTAAGCCAAGTACAATATTATATTTACTGTCGCCTTGAACATATACGTGTGCGATATCCTCCAGTCCACTATCAGGATCAACAGCGATTCCATTCTTCACTCTAAGAGTTACCGATTTTGGTACAGATTTTGTATAGATACTTTTCGATTTTGAGCTTTTTATATCTTCTTGAGGAAAGCGGCCTGATGGGTCGGTTCCCCAGTCGCAAAGAGTCATACTACATATAAAATCAATAGCGCCAGAGCTATCCGATTCTACTGAATCAAGATACTTCAGAGGAACAATATGTATTCCCAGGTCTTTTGCTTTTTTCATACGAGAACTGGATAATTCAACTTCTTTTTCGGTTGATATTATGGCAATAGTGTCATTGGTTATTTTGGTATCATATTTACCTCCCAACTTTCCGATACGCTTTTTTATTTCTGCTTCATTATCTTTCAAGCCGATAAGAGAGAATTTCAGGTTGTATAATGGTGGTCGTTCTCGTTTTATTTTTGGACTAAAATGAAATCAAAAAAATATTTTCATAAATTCACTTAATCTAAAAGATCTAAAAAAAATTTAATACAAGCAAAAGATAGAATAAGAGAACTAGTTGTGTGCGTCCTTATGAGGTTTTCAATCATAGGAACATAACAAAAGCATTGTAGTTGCATGATTTAAGGCATCAATAAGGTTTATAGTTAAAGCGTTGTATTTATCTATTGAACTTTTGACAAAGTTGTTATTAACAAATTTTGTTTGGTTACTAACCCATTTAGTTCTTCTGGATTTTTCTTTATGGCAATGTTTTTAGCAATAGTTAATGCACTTGGAGGAACATACTGAATAAGACGGGCTTCGGGCTTGTTTTTGAAAGCATTCAAAAAACGATATTCAGATTTAAGTTCATTTGGGATTTTGCACGAAGTCCGCTGAGGCTCAGTTAATAACTGTGTGCATTTGGTCCATTCTGATATGTTTCCGTTACAAAGGTAACCTGACTTGTTAAAGATGAACTGCGTACTCTTGCATTCTGGACAAGACTTAATTGCACCGAATGCCAATAGATCTGCTGCTTGATCTAAAAGCTTTTCCGAATCCCCAGTCAAAGGCTCCTGTGCATTATATATTAACAGCTTCTCGATATCTGATTTTTTCATTTCTCTTTTTAAATGATCACGATAATTAAACAAAATATCATTCTGCTTTTTTAACTTTTTCATCTTTTTTTTTTCCTCGATTTCATCATTAGGCTCTAGCTTCGGCTTCTTGGCGTCTGGGGTATCGTCAGATTTAACCACACTGCAAATGAATAAGAAAATAAATATGTATTTTATTATGCTTTTTTTTCTTTTGACCAACACCAACAGCCGAGTTATGTTTGTTTTTATGGAAACTAGTCGCTCATCAATCGGCATGCAGGGTATTATATCATTTAACAGTAAGTGTTGCATTACTTTTTACCGAAATGTCAAGCAAGGCTCGTGAATTATATAACATTAACAAATAAAAATCATTTAGCAAAAGCCTGTTTCAATGAAATTATTTATGTTTTTGGTCATCCACTCAAGTTCGTTAGGTGAAGGTGGTTGCGAGTTAAACAATTGCAGAGAAAACTATATTTTTTTGCTGGTCATTAACATTTCCATTTTATTAATAGTTGTTCAGCATGCTCGGGGTCCGGGTCTTTATTAAAAACAACAAAAAGAAACACCATTTTTTATACCCTGAACCCATTAAAAATGGGTATAAGGGTATATTGTATTTGTGCGAAATCCAAATGTATGTAACAGGCAGAAGGAAGCATCTCCGACCCTATAAAGTGTATATATTATTGATCAACATCAATAGCCGAGTCAATCTAGCCATGTCCGTCTGTCTGTCCGTCCGTATGTATGAACGCAAGGATCTCAGAACCTATAAAAGCTAAAGACTTAAAATTATAGACTTAGATGCTCCTAGTTCCCGCGCAGATCGAGTTTGTTTCCGATAATCGATAACTTACTCCGTTTCCAAGCAATCGATAAATATCGATATCGATATCCTGTTTTTTGGGCAATTTTGGTAAATAATAAGAGCTAGAGTCACCAAACTTGACATATAGCTTCTAAAATAGAATATATATATGCATTTGATGTTGGAAGAAGAGGGTTCAGGGTATACCCTAGTAGGGAGCTTCCGACTAGAACCTCTTACTTGTTTTTTACTTGTATTTCTGATAAATTTTGGAAGAACATCGGACGGTTGGGCACTAGCACCAAGAGACAAAAAACAATTAAATTAACATAAATGTATAATTTAGAATAGCTTACTTTATACGAGGAAGAGAAGACTCCGAGCAGAATACTCTGTAATGCTTGTTATAGTCAACATAGAGACCCCTAAACGGTTCATGCAAAGCATAATTAGTTCAGCAAAATAGAAACGGTAGGGGTACAAAATTACGTGTTAGTTTAGTAGGGATAGAGAAATTAAATTGACTAGTCAACACAGAAGAGTCAATTTCACCAGTAATTAATTTATGAATAAATATTACACCCAGCATAGTTCTACGATTAATTAAAAAAGGAAGGTTGATCATATAAAGTCTGCTGGAGTATGACGGTAACCGCACACGAGGATTCCAATTTAAACCACGAAGGGCAAACAGCAATCATTGTTACTGAACGGATTCAATTCTGTCCTGATGGAAAGCCTATTGTGGTGACTATAAACATGAGGCATACTCAAGAATAGGTTGCACCAGAGATATATAAAGTGTTTTTGTCGTGTACGGTTCGCCGAATTCCTTCAACCATCGCTTGATGAAACACATAACTATTCCGTCCTTATTGACCACAGTCTTAACATGAGAGTCGAATTTAAGTTTATGATCAAGGATGACACCTAGATCAGTAACTTCATTTGAAATACTGTTAACATGCTCAAGCGGTAAGCTATGAAGGATGTAAGAAACGTTGGCTAGACACCAAGACTGAAACGCATCAATGTCAGTTTGTAATAGATATCATGATGACATATTTTTATATGCAAGGCATCATTTTACATATTTAGCATACATTAATACTCGAGAGTGAGACAGTATCGAGGGAAGGCCATTAATGAAAAGAGTAACGAGTAACGACCCAAGATGACTGTCTTGAGGAACACCGGAAATCAGCAGAATACGTTTAGAACATGAATTTCTGAAAATAACCTTTTGCGATCTATCATGCAAATGCTCTGAAATCCATTTCAAAAGATTGACTGGGAAACCAAGAAGCCATAATTTTTGAAGCAGCAAGGAGTGGTTGACAGAGCCAAAAGCTTTACTGAAATTAGTATAGACGACGCTAGTCTGCGTTCTCTTTTTAAACCCATCAATTACAAACGAAGTAAGGTCAAGAATGTTAGTGGTTGTAGATCTACGCTTTACGAATCCTTGCTGGGAAGGTGAAATAATAGAACTACATAAATGTTGAAGTTGAGAAGTTATACTTGTCTTAAAAGCTTTAGGTATAGCGGATAATTTGAAAATACCTCTATAGTTTTCGACGTCAGACTTACTTCCCTTCTCATGGAAGGAATAATGTATGATTCCTTCCAAATGGTCGGAAAAGATGAAGTGTTTATTGAAAATTCAAAAATTTAAAAAAAAAGCAGGACCACCATAATGGCATGATGAGTAGCCGGCTAAGGTCGCTAAGAAGCGAGCTTACGGTAATATTGGGATTTAGAATGCAGTTTGACCTCTGTAAGTGATAAGGATAAGGCTGATTTTTATTATACCTAGAGGAGGAGTAGGTGGTTAAAAAAAGTTTGTTGGCGCTCTCATCTGCAAACATAACCGAAGAAGGCAAAATAGATGTCCTTCGTTAAGTATTAACAAGGTTAAGAAATTGCTTAGGATTATGTAAAAAATTGAAGGCGACAACGCCGAAGGTAGTCCTTATAACAGATGGAATTTTGAGTGGAAAAATTCGATCGGACGACTGCATAACGGGAGCAATCAGAATGATCCCGATTTCTTAAACTGGGTAATGAAGAGAAACTCAGACATAAAAAATCGAGTGCAAAGTATCATAAAAAAGTTTAATGGCAACATCAATGTCTACAGTTGGGATCAGTCGACGCATAAAATTTTAATGGCAACTTCAATGTCTACAGTTGGGATCAGTCGACGCAGAATAAAATCATTTCAGCTAATTCCGCTGCCTTGATAGGGACTCGGGCTAATAAATCGATTACCATTTCCAGAGTTGGATGAAAAGGGTCTTCAGGTAAATAAGTGCACAAAACTGTTAAACGAATCCAACACGAAAATTAAATCAAGAGATCTGTTTCTTGAGTTGCGCACACGATTAACCTGCCGTAAGGACATTTCATGTAGACCATGAATAAATTGGTTTGAGGAATATGGCAACAGAAAGTTTGAGTCTGATGGCGATGACCACTCGATTCATGTCCCCAAGAACTACTAAAGGGCCTCAAATAGAAAGTAGGGAGGATATAGATTTAATAGGATTTAGATGAGGTTGATATGTTGACAAATTAGATAGAGGGTAAAAACATGAAATATAGATAAACAAAAAACTACCAAATTCAACTCTTCAGCCACCATCTCAATCTCTGATATGGAAAGATTAATGCAAACTCAACAATAAGTACTCCTACTCCGATTCGGGAAGCTCAATCACACCTGTATGTATGTGGTGTATTTGAAGGTAAAAATAAACCTGTAAAACATTAGTTTTGATTTCGAGACCTTCGCCAACGTGCCAACATGCCTGGCTTACGACCTCGCCAATAAAGGCGCCCAAGACTGCACTGACGCTTTCAAAATAAACATAGTCATGCGTCACGACCACAAACGGAAGTGCTTTTCGCTATGGGGTTGACCTCATGGGTGGACTTAGAGACACACTTTCTTTACTACCATTACGGGCCGTAATTCGCCTAGGAATAATGTGGCCGAGGATTCCAGGATGGTTAGGCCAGCAATGGTCATTGCTAATGTCACGTAAATTTCCCTGTACATTATAAAAGGTGTAGGTGTGTACATTAAAAGGTGTTTTAAGCCCGCCAGCTCATGCAGCTTCCCATCTCGCCTTACCCTTCTTGTGTGTTGGTGAAGTGTTTAGTGTGCAATGCCATACCAATGCGCCTAGCAGAGGGTGTGGGGTGTGCATAATATAATAAAAAATATATGAGGTCAATAACGCGAAATTTTATGTAGAAACCTGTTCGAATTATAAAGCTGCGGTCTTTTAATGTCCTCGTCCAACGATTTTTATGCAGTTATCAGTAATATACTGACTTAATGTAATTACTAGTTCTAAACTTGCTGGTCACCCATCCACTTGTGGGCGTGATAAAGAAATGTATCACTTTGGTGCAGCGTGGATATAAAAAATATACGCAAGCCTTCAGCTCTTTTTCACGTTGCGAATATACATGTCAAATAAAATGTATTTTACTCACGGAAGAAGTTTTAAAACAAGCTCCTTATCTTCGTCTTTAAGGAGCTTATATCCAGGCAGGTTTTCGCCAGTGTCAAACCAACCAACGTCCGATCGCATTTGTGCAAAGCACTCCAAATGATGCCATACTTTTTGACCGCCGTATTTCATGCCAATTTCAGTATCGTAAACGGTTTTAAAGACTCGAACTTCATCCTTGCTTATTTTTAGTTCGCAGCCGCGACATGCAGCTCGACCTGATTTAGAGTATTCGATCCCAAAATCTTTAAGTGCTTCCTGTTCGGACTTTGAACGTTTGCCAGCAACAGTTACCGATATAGTTTCTAATAACAAAAGTTAGACTATTTTATTTTGAGATAGTCGAATATACATACCAATCAGTTTTGAGAGCTCAGTTTGGTCCGCAAACCTTAAGTTTTCGAAGTTCTTGATGTCCCCTACGGAGGCTGGTTTTTGCTTCTTAAAAAAACAGTCCTTGTGAAACCAGTTTGGCATTTTTCCGTCATGAAAGGGTGACTAAAAATAAAAATTAATATAAGTAAGACGCTCTAGTCGACTGAACTGATGCGTGCTGTAAACTTAAGTCAAGAAAGAACAAACGAGTCTGGAAATAGATGTGTTAAAATAAAACAAGTAAGAGGTTCTAGTCGGGAGCTCCCGACTAGGGGATATCCTGAACCCTCTTCTTCCAATATCAAATGCACATATGTATTCTATCTTAGAAGCTATATGTTAAGTTTGGTGATTATAGCTCTTATTATTTACCAAAATTGCCCAAAAAACAGGATATCGATATCGGTTTTTATCGATTGCTTGGAAACGGAATAAGTGATCGATTATCGGAAACAAACTCGATCTGCGCAGGCACTAGGAGGATCTACATCTAAAATTTCAAGTGTCTAGCTCTTATAGGTTCTGAGATCCTTGCGTTCATACATACGGACAGACGGACGGACGGACAGACGAACATGGTTAGATTGATTTTGCACAAATACAATATACCCTTATACACATTTTTAATGGGTTCAGGGTACAAAAATTGACATGACATAGCCCAAAGTATGCAGTAATTATAATATATATTTTTTTAACTTTCTTTTTATACATTTGGACACACAGAAACAGAAAAAACACCTTAAAAATTTTCCTATCATCCGTGTTATAAAAATGGTTCAAGTATCGGGTCTTTCTGCTATACTATCGCTGCATATGTTTTCTGTCTCCGCATTCTACATTGCTCGGTCCAGGTCTCTTACGATACCAATTAATTCTATGAATTTTTTTTTTTTTTTTTTTTTTTTTATTTTTGCTAATTTTCTGCTGCTTTTTACTTATAGCTACTTTTATCAGCGTGAGTTTTGGTTAATGATAGCTTAATTTAAATATTTACAATGTGTATATATATGAGCATGTTAATTTTGCTTCATTATAGTCGGCGTTTGCCCAGTTCTATGGGATAACTCTTGTTAACCCTCCTTCTTCGCCTCTTTAGCAGGTTCCTTGCCAAGACGTTAGGGTGGTTGCGGAGCTTAAATAAGTAACTTGCTGCTTGTTGATTGATAAAGTCTCCTACCATAGTAACCTTAAGGTCCTTTGCAATGTCTCGTGTTCGAATATACCATTCGGCTCCAGAGATTTTTTGCAAGATCTTGGCCTGCATGATGCGAAGTTTGTGAAGGTGCGTCTTCGCGGCAATTCCGTACCCCTAGAGTCCATATCGCCATGCAGGGGCAAGTATTACTTAATATATTTGGACTTTATTCCGAAGCGAGAGTTTGTTATTTGGGTTTAGCAGCCAGCTAAGATGCCTAGTTTTGCTTCTCAAGTTGTTGGTTACCTCGGTGACATGTTTTCTGAACGTAAGTGGTCTGTCGAGTGTAATCCCTAGGTATTTATGGCCACGCAACTGCTCTAAGAGCTCGCCATGAAGAAAAAGTCCGGGGTAGGAGTCCTTGCGCAGGGTGTGAGTAACCGTAGCACATTTTTGGGGGTTCACGGAGATAATCCACCTGCAAGCCCAGATTTCGAAGCGTTTCTGGTACTCCTGCAGGATGTCTGTTGCTTCGTAGACGCAATTATTCTTGGAAAGGATTGCCGTATCATCAGCAAGCGTAGCCACCTGGAGATCCTGCCGACTGACAAGGGCTATTGCCTTGGGCATATCGTGCGTGAAGAGGCTGTAAATTGTGGAACCCAAAACGCTACCTTGTGGAACGCCCGCTCTTATTCGTTTGGTATCTAAGGCTATGCCACCCTGTACCACTCGAAAAGTCCTCTCGTTCAAGAAGCTCGCAATGATGTTAAAGAGCTGCGGATTCAATTTGCCTTTAATCTTGGAGAGGAGTTCTGCGTGCCGCACCCGGTCGAAAGCTTGTTGCTTTGCTGCCACCACATACCCATTCACTTTTTTAATAAATTATTCTGTGACCGATTTTATTCTTTCGAATTTTTCCAATTTTTAATAAAACGAGAAAGAAAGGCAATACCCTAGCAGACCCAACCTTTTCATAATGCTTATATTGCTTTGCCCGTATCTAATAAGCACAGGCACAGCAATAGTTAATGCCGAGTTTGGTCAAGATATCTTGATAAACAACAAAGTTTTTTAATCAAAAACCTATTATTTGACCGATCGTTCCTATGGCAGATATATATGATATAGTGGTTCGATGTAAATAAGATTTTGCAAAATGAAGTGAGCATAGTGAAATCCTTTAATGGCGTGCTTAATCAAAATATCTAGAATGACATACAACAACTTAATTTTCGACCGATCGTTCCTATGGAAGCCATATGATATAGTGGTCCGATCTTAAGAGGATTTTGAATATATATGAGGAGCATAGTAAAACTAATAAATGCCTCGTTTTGTCAAGTTATATTGATAAACAAAATATCCTTTCATACAACTACTTAATTTTCGACCGATCGTTCCTATGGCAGCTATATGATATAGTCCTCCGATTAATTTATTTAAGGAGTATAGTTAAACTAAGAAATGCAGAGTTTGGTCAAGATATCTTGCAAAAAAAAATGTTTTTTATACAACTTAATTTTCGACCGATCGTTCCTATGGCAGCTACATGATATAGGGGTCCGATCTTAATAGAATTTTGCATATATATGAGGAGCATGGTAAAACTTAAAAATGCCTAGTTTGGTCAAGATATCAAAATTATAATACCCTCTGCAAGGGTATAAAAATTCGTAATTATACCGCCCAGAAAGACATTTTCTCAATCATAAATTAAATAGTTACTTAGCTTTCAGGAACCGTAAAGACTTTTCAATATGTTATGACATTTTCGAGTGGTGGTCAAAAATGTAGGTCGACCTCAACAAGAAACAACGTACACAAGTAAAAGGTTCTAGTCGAGTGCTCCCGACTAGGGAATACCCTGAACCCCCTTATTTCAACACCAAATGCAGTTCGTGCAACGCGATCGTTCGAAGTAATAAAGAGAAATTAAAAAAAAAAATATACACTTTTTAGTCATTTTTAATGGGTTCTGGGTATGAAAAAAAAAAGATTCCTTAGCAGAGTTAGAACACGCAACTGACCGCATTGCTTGCTATACCTCTACTCAACAGCTACACCAATATTTGATAATTATTGAGAAAAAAAAAAGAATTCAAATAGCAGCACGGAAAACAATCGCAATTGCAATTATGTTATATTTGTGCATGCATAAAGAAATTCTTGGAAATTGCGCCAGTTGCCCCATCCAATTGCGCAGACACATTACTTTTGGATTTTTCTTAACCGATCGTAATGAAATTCTTTACAGTACATCTCTTTGTACCATCGATTATTAGTGCAGCATCAAAAAGTCAATTGTATTTTAATTGTGGCTTAAATTGTTCGACAACACAATTTGGGCTATTAACTTAATTTATAGCTCTGCGGTGGTAGCGGGAAGGTGGCGATAGGTATAAAATGAAAGGTACTTGATATATATATAATATTCTAGAAGTAACATATTAAGTTTGGTGACTCAAGCTCTTAATATTTACAAAATACAAGATGTCGATATCTATTGATATCGATTGCTTGGAAACGGAGTAAGTTGTCGATCATCGGAAACAAACTCGATCTGCGCATCTAGCAAGTCTCTAGCTCTTATAGTTCTGATATCTTTGCGTTCATACATACGGACAGACAGACGGACATGGCTAGATCACTTAGCTATTTATGCTGATCAAGAATATATAAACTTTATGGAGTCGAAGAAGCTTCCTTCTGCTTGTTACATTCATTAGTACCAATTTTTATTACCCATTTTTAATGGGTTCAGAGTACAAATTACAGTTTTCAAAAATTTCAAATAATTTAATATAATTTTAATGTGCTTTTACGTTAAATAGACCCCCATATGCATCAGAAGAAGTTGGGTTGGTAAAATATACACAATTTGGCGGTACTTGTGTTATTTGCTATTGAAAATGTAAATTTGTTTTATTTTCCTTGCACAGTGTATGCTTGTATGTTTGTATGTATGAATAATAAAATTATACAAATTATCCGCAGACCAAGATCTTAAACAGCAAACAGAGTATGTCGATCTCAACATTCTATACATATAATTTGTAACCAAATTGAACATTTAAACAAATCGCAAACTGTCTTTCGTTATTTGAATGTATATCACAGAAGAAATAATTGAGCACGCCCAATGCGTATATACCGATGATTTCAGCAATATTAAAGCTACATCGTTACAAGTTAAAGACCTGGTAAAAGAAACAGTACATCATTACTGTTAATTATTATAATTATTATAATAGAGGAAAAAAAATACATCTTTGACAGAAATATTACTTCTTCACGATAAATATTAGATTCAATTAGGTTGTCTTAAGTTTGTAAAGGTTCGTTACTTATATAGATTATACATATAATCTAAAGAACCTGAACAGAAAATTAATTCAGTAATTAAATACCTTTTTGGATATATGGCTTACGGTTATGCAGATACATACATAAAACGAACTTTGAAGCTTGTAATTGACGAGTTTGGTGAAGATATCGTAAACCAGAACTTTCGACACGCCTATAATTAAATACCCTTGTAGACATGACGTTTGGTTGTAGAAATGCATATGAGAAGAACTGTGAAAAGTGCTGAATTTATTGAAGTATCAGAAAACATTTCCAATGGAAAACTTATTTTTCTAATAACTTTTCTTATGGTAGCTATATGACATGGATAGTCTGAATTTGATGAGATTTAACTCTATGCGTTACACATCTTGGCAGTCTCCTGAATCTGCTGTTGCAACCATTCGAAGAAAACCGATGTATGTAAACACACATATACACGCAAGTTTCACCCAAAAAAGGGTTGACGTTCACATTAACGTAAACAAACATTGGAACGAGGTGTCATAAACATATTGATACCTAGAAGTTTAAAGACAACCAACACAGATGCGCCGTTGACAACTGTCCGTAAAGACCACAACTATAAACAATAACTTTATATCGCTGCCTTCTGATGCTAACTGCTCCTGATGTGTACAAAACAATCAAAACGAGAAAGAAGGGCTATCTTCGGCACGCCAAAGATCTAATACCCTTGCAGACCTAACCTTTTCATAATGCTCATAGTGCTTTGCCCCTATCTAATAAGTACCGGGAAAATAGTAAATGCCGAGTTTGGTCAAGATATCTTGATAAACAAAATATGTTTTCATACAACTTAATTTTCGACCGATCGTTCCTATGGCAGCTATATGATAAAGTGGTCCGATCTTAATAGGATTTTGCATATATATGAGGAGCATAGTAAAACTAATAAATGCCGAGTTTGGTCAAGATATCTTGAAAAACAAAATGTTTTTTCATACAAAAACTTAATTTTCGACCGATCATTCCTATGGCAGCTATATGATATAGCGGTCCGATATTAATAGAATTTTGCACATATATGAGGAGTAAAGTAAAACTAATAAATGCCGAGTTTGGTCAAGATATCTTGAAAAACAAAATGTTTTTTCATACAAAAACTTAATTTTCGACCGATCATTCCTATGGCAGCTATATGATATAGTGGTCCGATATCAATAAGATTTTGCATATATATGAGGAGCTTAGTAAAACTAATAAATGCCGAGTGTGGTCAAGATATCTTGAAAAACAAAATGTTTTTTCATACAAAAACTTAATTTTCGACCGATCGTTCCTATGGCAGCTATATGATATAGTTGTCCGATCACGCTGGTTTTCACATATGTGCTGCGTGCAACAGAAAGAGGGAGTTCTGCATTAAGATAGCTTTAAAACAGAGGGACTAGTTCGCATAGAAACAGACAGACGGACATGGCTATATCGACTCGGCTGTTGATGCTGATTAAGAATATATATACTTTATGGGGTCGGAGATGTCTCCTTCTATGCGTTACACATTTCACGACAAAATTATAATACCCTCTGCAAGGGTATAAAAACGAGAAAGAAAGGATATCTTCGGCACGCCGATGATCTAATTCCCTTTCCGACCAAACCTTTTCACAATGCTCATAATTCTTTGCCCGTATCTAAAAAGCATAGGAAAAATAATTATTGTTGAGTTTGGCCAAGATATCTTGATAAATAAACATGTAAGAGGTTCTAGTTAGGAGATCCCTCTTCTTTCAACATCAAATGCATATATATATTCTATTTTAGAAGCTATATGTCAAGTTTGGTGACCCTAGCTCTTATTATTTACCAAAATTGCCCAAAAACAGGATATCGATATCGATTCTTATCGATTTCTTGGAAACGGAGTAAGTGATCGATTATCGGAAACAAACTCGATCTGCGCGGGCACTAGGAGCACCTACATCTAAAATTTCAGTCTCTAGCTCTTATAGGTTATGAGATCCACGCGTTCATACATACGGACAAAAAGGTTTATAATCAAAAACCTTGTTTTCGACCGATCATTCTCATGGCAGCTTTTGAAAAATTGAGGGGAGTGAGATCTTTAAATACCATGTTTTATTAAAATATCTTGAATGTCAACAAAGTTTTTCATACAAACTCTTCAATTTCGACCGATCGTTCCTATGTCAGCTATACGATATAGTGGTCCGATCCAGCTAGTGCAACAGAAAGAAGAACTTCTACAAAGATTTATAAAGATAGCTTTAAAACTGAAAGAAAACTAGTACGCATAGAAACAGACAGACGGACATGGATATATCGGCTAAGCTGTTAATACTGATCAAGAATATATATACATTATGGGGTCGGAGACGTCTCTTTCTATGCGTTACATATTTCACAACAGTATAATACTCTCTGCAAGGGTATAAAAACTGATGACAGGACTTATGGCAATTTTATTAATAATTAAAACAACATTGACATACATTAGAACTGAACTTGCTAACTTTATAGATTTAGATCTACGGGAGTTTAAACCAAAATTGCTATTACAAAAAAATAATTACAATAATAACAAACAGTCTAATGGACAGGACAACCAAAACTCAGGATGATACATAATTAACAGACTACCAAACAATCGATTTTACCAATTAACCTCTGATGAAAGAAATACCTTTTTTAAGGGAAATGCTTTTCAAATTTTTTGTTGATACTGAATAATATACAAGCATTCAAAACAAAAAAAAGTAAGAGGCTACGCTGAAATTGTGAAATTTCTGAAAAATGTTCGTGTTTTTAGCGATGATCAATCGAGATTTCTATCGATGTTGTTAAAAATGTGAAAGTATCATAACCATAAACATTTGATATATTAACGAAATCAAGCGCCAACTTTAAATAAGAAATATAAAATAGTAATAATCAGTTTTTAGAATTTAAAAATGAAGAAAAAAGTACCTAAAATGGACCCCTTCCTTCGAGAGCGCATTATTTGAGTTTTGGAAGAAAAACTTTGCGGTGCTTATGTAAATTAAAGCCAAAAAGCTGTTTATTTAAAGAAGCGGTAGTTTTCCTACTCACATGTTACCGAAACCGGTGGGACCCCAATATGTGAAATTTGAAAATGTGACATTTCATAAGCCAGTGGACAGAGGCTGTCAATAGTTTAGTAATGATTTATTAGTTACTAGTTAGTTAGTTTATGGGTTTATTTATTTGATTAATAGCTATGCTGTTTAAGCAGAGGGGTGGTGATAGCTATCAAATGAAAGATAGCTAACCTTGATAGCCCATAACTTACACATTTTTGAAATAGCAAACGAGAAACACTAAATGTTTGGGGGAAGATGTGTCAAATGTGTTTTCTTATGGGGATTCTTGCATTTCACACATTTTGCAGAAAAGAGACATTTTCAGAAATGTATAAGAAATGTGTTCAGTGGACAGAGGCTAGAACATTGGAAACAAACTCGTACTCACGGACACTAGGAGAACCTACGTGCAAAATATAAATTCTCCATCTCTTATAGGTTCTAAGATTCTTGCGTTCATACAGACGGACGGTGACAGTCTGAGATGGCTAGATCGATTCGGATCGTGATGCTGATCAAGGATAAATTTGTATTATGTCGAGGATGATTCCTTTCGCTTGTATAGGAATGGTTAATACAAGTAAACAAATGTTAATTACTCATAAATGACCCTACAGCGTAGACTGCTGTATTGAAATACTAACGGCAAACACGTACTCCAGCGTATGAATTGATATGTTACCTGTATGATCTATATGAATTTTAATTCAGTTTCACGAAGCTCGAATGAATACGGAAGGTACAATGTGTCGTGGATATTCACGGTCTTTAATTGCATTGCCTATAATGTCTATATCTACATAACACTAACATGTACATATGGCATGTATTTATATACATATGTGTAAACCTACTTGAACCATAACTGCAAGCCGAATGGAATCCTTTAAAATTACTGTTTTACATCCTTTACAAGAAGCTCGTCCCGATTTGGCATACTCTGCCATGTAAGGCAATTCGATATCCATATTTTCTATTATTTTAATATTGGTGCACGACCAAGCAAACTTTAGCGCTAAAATTTAATAATTATAACGCCGATATCAATATCGGAATTTTAATTACAACACTTATGCGCACTATAATAGTTAAATATCGTTGTTGTGCAACTATGGAATGAAACATCCAGTCCCATAGAATTCCCACTTCAAATTCCCAAATGCCAGACATCTAATAATAAAATATAGATATATAATTTTTATGTGCAACTCGCTATTTAAAATTAAATTTGTGCACATGCCATGAGTGAGTCGCTGTAGATTACTGTAATGCATTTTTTTTTGGCGATGACTCGTTTATCAAATCTTCTGTCTGCATTAACGAACAGCTACAAATATATAAAGAAATAAGAATTTGAAATCTTTTAAATATAGCGTTTATTTTCCAAACGTAAATTATTTGCTTTATGTTTTATTAATAATAATCAGCTTATTGCTTGTAAGTGCACGAAAAATATTATGTCTATAAACGAGGTTATATATATATAATACTCGTGTTGTTATATGACCATGTTTTTTAATTTTATAAATTATTCGTAATACTTAGTTGGCTTTCAAACATATCAAACTCATTTATTGAGTGCTACATGGATGTGGCGGCGCCGATATTTCATTGGCGATTGGGTTCGTTGTTATCGGCCACGCCAATATTTTGTCAAAGACAATATAAACACTAAGATGAGGAACGCCATACAACAAAATGCTACTATGCAGCATGCTTTTTTGAAAATTGAGAACGAAAACGAAATCAATAGCATTGCGCTCTCACAGCCGAGAGAACAAAAAAGCTAAAAATAGAATTTGCTCTCAGCTTCGGTTCTATGAGGGCCATGCAAGCAATTATGTTTGTATGCGTGTGAATATACATACATAACAGCATATTTGAATGTGTTGTTATCCACTGTCTGGCAAAGTCTCTGGCTGGCAAAGAAACAATTTTCTTAGTTTTTTAGCGCAGATCACGACCTACCCAAAATTTCTGTTGATATATGAATGCATTTTGTGTACTCCGTACATAAAAAATTTGTATTTTTAAGTCGATGCAAATATTTATGTAATTTTTTATATTTGAAATTATTAATTAAATTATTATTTTTTCAAAGATACATTTAAATATTATTTATTTTTTTATTTTATTATTTTTGTTGTTCGAATTATAAAGAACAAAGTACGCAGAGAACACCGCGAGGAGACCATTATAATTATACACACAACAACAACACATACAAACATACTTTAAAGATCTTATGCATGTATAATTCACGTATACAACGAAAGGTGCACGCATGCTATTGGCTGCGACAAGAACTTTTCTCGAGCATACACTGTCCAAAAAGAAAAGTGAAATCAATCTATGTGTGCTATTTTCTTAACATAGTTATTGCGCAAGAAGCGCCTTGTGTAAAAATTATATAAGTTCTTTAACTTTCCTGTAAAATTAATCGTTAATATCTAGGGTAATATATCATTTAAATTAAGCATGCATTTCATTAATAGAGCACAATCACTTTGCGTCAATCGTTAGTTCTAAGCTTTTTCGCTCAATGTACATGCCGTACGAAGCCTCAAAGGCCAGATGAAAGGCCAGGCCAGAAATTTTGCGTCGCATTCAAATGTATGGACGTTACTCATCTTACTGTTTATATTGTTTTTGATTTTGTGGTATGCGCACTTATCGAATGTCCACTGTAGTCAAGTGCAATAAAAAATGTACAGCTTATAGTATGTACAATCACACTGTGGCACCTTGTTGCAGTATGGTATATATCTCTTTCTCTTATCGCTGTTAGTAGCAATATATAAAAGATATACATAACGCAGCCGAACAGCTGCTGGCGTTACCGGCAGCGCATTTTCGTGGCCTAAGCTAAGATAATGCTAAGACAATTTGAAACGATTCATTAAAAAAAGAACATTCCAACCTACCACTACAACTTACTTAAGTTCAGTTAAGTTTTCGAATACAGTTTAAGCCGTACATATGACTAGTGCAATTCGTTCGGATCCAAGTGATGAATAAAAGAACCTACACTGCAATACATTGAAGCAAACGAATTGATAAGGGAAGCTCTACTCCTATCACTACAATCTTTTTGTGGCAGATTATCGGGGGTGAAGTCGGCCAAATAGTGGCGTCCAATTAATTGAATATTGGCAACATCGTGCAACATCAAAAAGATGGAAAGAAAACTGTATAGTAATAACCTCAGCAATTAGGAGAACGTACAGCGACTGAATCCCACGCCGAAGGAAGCCTGTCAGATATTCCCAGGCCGGAATCAAGACCACCAAACAATTTGCCAAAGGCGGGGCTCCAACAGAGAAGAACCGACCACCGGCTAGACCACGCTAACACCATCTGAGTGACTCAGTTCCATTTCGACCTTCCCCGCCCGGCAGAGTCAAACGCAGACTTATACTCGAGCTCCATGAAAGAGAGTAGATTTTTTAAACTATTAAATTTAGTTTTTTCCTAAAGTGCGAACAGTGAGGGAAAAAACCCAAAAGAAATGCCGTCTGCAAAATAAATAAAAAGAATGTCTATTTGTTGGCTCGTGCACGAGAAAAAATGAGTATATTCTCTATATATAAAACTGCTTGTCCTATCTGACTGACTAACTGACTGATTGGTGATCAACGCACAGCCCAAACCGTAATAGTTAGCTGAAATTTTCACAGTAGTTACTTTATGTGATGAAGGTGATGAAGGGATTCGGTATATACCAGTTCGGTATATATTATCAGCCTCAAACTCAATTTTAAAGTTCTTTGCTCAAACTTATTTGAGGTGTGTTTCATACACCCCTTCTTAACGAGCACTTACATCACATAAGGCTTCCTATCTCTTACGGCTTGGGCTGTGCGTTGATCAGCAAACAGTCAGCAGTCTATACAACCAGTTTCATAAACCGATCGACATGTGGGATCGGTAGTGCTTCTGAGCACATGTTTAATTAGGTGTCAAAAATTAATTGTCATTACAATTTTATTTCACTTAGTCGTTGTCGTGTTCGCCCTATTGTCATCACTCGCAATCACTGTGAATTATACAGTTGCTCGAGACAAAGTATATACGTGTATTTAACAGCATACATACACACGCACATAACAAGCCAGCTTCAGTCCGACTATTTTCGATCCGCTTTGTGTTAGCGGTGGCTGTTCAGTCGATTTTTAATTAAAATAATTAGTTATTAAATCGAATTTGGAGTTTGTGGCAACTAAAAATGTTTTGACGATAAAAAAAAAAAAACAAATGCAATGTGTCCATTGGGAGCATATTGCATTTATAGAGAGAAAGAGTTCTCAGTTGAGAGTGATTGACGTGTTTTACTTGTGCTCTAAAATTCTTATATATTTTTGCGCTTTTATCCTGCTTTTTATTTCTAAATTTTGCATTTTGGTGGTTTTCAAAAGCTTTTATTAGTTGTTCAAAGTATCATCTGATGTGCAGCGCAAGTCTGTTAATTATTGCATTTATAAAACGCGGCGTCATTTCCGTGTTCTTGTTATTGCCTGTTTTGATTCTTTTGCATTGGTACTCCCCTGTGCATACACTTGTTTATGCGTGTGTTCGTTGCTGCATATTGCTGCGTGTGCATCGCGGTCTCGAAAATTTTTCCTATTGCTCCAAACAATTTGTTTGTGTACGAATAGTTATTTTTTGAGCGTTTACTTGCTCTATTTTTATGCACCGTGTTCGTTTTGCTCTGTGCTTTCGCAACTTGCATACGCTTATAATAATTATGTCGTGCTGTAAGCACGTTGCACGTTTAAGCAGGCTGATGATTCTGCACTGCCGAAATTTGTCAATTGCTGGCTGTGTGAAAATATGATGCATGCCAAATGTGCAGATCTCACTAAGTGTGATTGCGACAAGATCGCTGCAATTGTCTATAAGGGCTGCGGCGGCTTGCGTTGGTCGAGCCCACAATGCATCGACAAGCAAATTGATTTCCACAGAATGTACAATTCTGTTAGAAATCAATTCTTAAAATTGAAGAATGTGGCAATTTTGACTCGAGTTTTGAGTTGCTTGACAAATACCAATTCGAGTCTCCAACCAATTGTCGGTTGGAGCCTCAACTTTTGCAATCGCCCTCTATGTCTGTTCAGATACCTAGGCCTCTTTTGACCTTGTCGTCTGCACCACTTCTGCGTCATTGGCAGCCTATATTGCTAGCAAATCTTCTACTAGCGTGTCATTTACCAAATTTTATTTATCCACCCCTTGGGAAATATCATCATTCAAAATAAATTTTTCAAATGATATGTTCCTTTGTGATTCCAAATGGCCTCCACACATGATTGTTCGCGAGTCAAGTCAAAGCGTAATTAGCCTGTCCTCCTTTCAGTCCCTTCAATACAGGGTACCATGTCTGCCTCAAAAAACAAACTTTATCTTCTGACCAAATCTTTATTCATTATCAGAATGTTATATATAAAAAAGCTTCCTTCGATTCTGATATAATTAGGGTTAAATTTAACCACATCTGATTTTGAGGTTTTTCGAATAATTTTATGTTGCATAGAAATGATCGTCCGACTCGAGGAAGTGTGGTGTTAATTATCGTTAAAGCCATTCTCCAGTCAGAACTTTTCTGCCTTAGTACGCCTACTGATGCTGAGATTGTCTCAGTTAAAGTGTATTTTCCTACACGAAATATCTATATTACAGGCTCCCTTGTATTTAAGATTTTAATTTGCCGAACATCTCTTGGTCATTATTCACTTGAAAATTATCTAGTACCCTCAGCACAGCACGATTTTATAGACTACATGCTTGATCGTTCGTTGTTTCAAATCCAATCCAGTTTCTAATCATTTGAATAGAACACTTCACCTTGTATTTGTTAACGACTACCTTATTTTCAATGTGTCTAGGTCCCTTCCTTTATCTCTTCCTCAGGATGTACATCATCCTACTTAAGAGGCTGTAATTTTCAATTGTATTACTATCATTTCGTACTAATCAGCCAATAAGCCGATGCTTTCGCTAAGGACATTAGTAATTGCTGAACCAGCTCGTTGCAGAAGGCAATTGCCCAAAATTCGAGTTTTACAATTTTCAAAATAGCCATCTTCTTTTTCTCTCGGGATGGATAAAGCTAGCAATGACTCTGATTCTGCTAACCTCTTTTGTAATTTTATCCAAAAAAAAATACTTTTCAGTCTGTCCTTATATGCTATTATTTCCTCTTGTTCTATACCTCCTCCCATTATTTCACACTCCTCTCTCCTTTTCGCTATAAATTCTTTAAAATCTTCTTACTCTCCTGGGCCTGACAATATTCTTAGTTGCCTACTCAAGGAGTGTAGTTCTTCCCTTCTTTATCCATTGCTAAAGCTTTTTAATTTATTCCTTGAATTTTCTGTCTTTCCATCTCCTTTATCATTCCTCTCCCCAAGAAAGATTTGAAAAATGTCCGCTATTCCTAACTTATTTGATAAGAATCACTTCGAATTTGCAGCATTTCTGCCAATCATTTGTTTCCCCTGTTCAACATGGATTCGTAAAGAATCGGTCAACTACGACCAATCCCTTTCCTTTCGAAAATGCAAACTCATGTCATTTACACCGAGTTCTGTAAGGCGTTTGACTTTGTGCACCATGACATTTTAATTTTTAAACTTGACCGAACAGAACAGAGAGTGATCCTCTCTGTCTCTTTTGCTTTGAATTAATACTTATTTAAAAGGTGGCACCCAAAAAGTAATGCTGAGGCTGACTTCCTCTAAACTGGTTCACGTTGCTTCTGGTGTTCCTCAAGCTAGCCATCTTGGACCTTTACTCTTTACTCTTTTTATAAATGATCTCCCCTCTGTTATACCACATGCCCTTGTACTCATGTATGCGGACGTTGTGACACTTATTCTGAAATACAATAATTCCCTACATCATTCTCGTCTACAAGACAATTTGAACGCTATGCAACTTTGGTATTCGGTCAATCAATTGCATCTGAATTGTTCAAACAGTATGTTTAAAACCTTTTATCGAACTACACCTTATTTTGTCAGTTATAAAATCGATACAACCCCATTGCAACGTATACTAACAGTTAAGGATCTTAGCGTTCTTATTGATTCTAAACTCTGTTTCAATCTACACATAGATACCATCGTAATTGAAGCAAAGGTATTCTGGGTATTGGTAATGAACGATGGTCTAGTGAGTTTAACGATCTTTTTATAACAACACTTCTGTACATATCTTTTGTTCGCCCTATCCTTAAATACTGTTCTTGCATCTGGTCTCCGCAGTATAGCAGTAGCCAGGATCGTATTAAATCTGTTCAGAAGCAATTTCTGCTTTTTGCCTTACGAGGTCTTTATTGGGACCCTAATCTTCGGTTGCCATCCTAATCCAGCAGGCTGCTTCTTCTTAACCTTCCGCCGTTAACCAACCGTAGGATACTTGTCTGTGTTGTCTTCTCCTTTTCTGCTAGCGTGCCTTCAATTCTCTGTTCCGGCTTGACCAAACAGAAACTATCGCCCCTTATTCCTATCTACGTGCACAACAGACTACGCAATCCTTTTCGCGTGCTAATTAAAAAATTTAATAGTTTGCTTCTCGTTTTCTCTATCGAACTTTCTGCAGCCCTAATAAAATCGATGCTTTCAGGACATCTTCAGGAATTCACTGACCATGCCCAGCTATGAGCAGAGGCATAGTTTGCCGGAAAGGCTGTAAATTTTCCCCCACCGGGTCGGTGATTTCCTATTACTTTTCTCTTTGTCTAATGTGCTTTACACTCTATATATCTAGCATACATTTTTATTCTTTATTAACAATATTTGTACTATTTTTTCCTATGCATTGTATTTTCTTAATGAATATAGCAAAACAGTTATTTGCCTACTTACTCCCTTTTGCTTAGCTGTAAGCTCTAATAGCGTAACTGACAAGATTAGCTGTGAGAGGGGCACAGCTGGCCGGACTGGCAAAGAATATTACCATTATGTATTGTACGTATAATCTATTAAATAATGAGGAAGACACTCGTTTTAGCGTGGTTGAACTGAGCACGGCTGGTGGCCCATCCACAAATTGGCTCTGCTACATATCTAATAAAGCCCCCAAGTGCTTAATGGTGACTGGTGTTGGAGCGGACCTGCTTATTTAATAATAAAGTGGATAAATATGTTGAAATCTAGTGAAGGTTATGTTTAGGGAAGAGGGAGATTTGTCATCGGTTTGTCATCGTAGCTTAATTCAGCCTTAAGAAGTTGATAGTCGTTGGCTGTCGATTGTATCTAAACCATTCAGCACGAAGCGGAAAATTTTCGAGTCTTTTACAGCCACAAGCTTTGATTTATAATTATATTAACTTATATTTACTAAAATAGTAACATGTTAAATAGCCTGGAACTTTGCAAAGTAATCAAAGCCTGAGAATTATATTTTGTAAATCCTATCATGCCAACCTACTTAACCAGAAACAGTATTTCAATATAATCACTTGGCTTCAGTGTAAGGTTTTTTCTAAACATATTCGAACATAATGTATATATAACCCAATATAATATACAAGGGGGTATAGCCCTGCCTAGCCTGTGGCACGTATAAATTAAATTTTCTCAAAAATCTTTGAAAATGATTTTGAAACTGATCGGACGGTAAATAAACAATGTTGGATTCTGCAGCAGCCTCATCAAATTAGCATAAGCAAACATTCATGTAAACATAAGAAGAGGTTGTAATATTGGTCTAGTGGAACAGCTGTTTATTATAAACAAGGTTGGCAAGCCTTTTTTGCACTTGTCGCAGATGCTATAAATTGCATTTTCCTTTTTTGTCTGCTTTCTCAGTTCGTTGTTGATCGAGTCGAAGCGAAGAACCAATTATGAGCTACAGTCAAATAACCTTATAATCTACATAAATTGCCTCATAAACTGAATTATAACGTGTTGTTGTGAAAGGTTAAAATTTACTTATTTCTTGGTTCAGGTTCTAAACAGTTGCTAAAAAACATTAGTAACTCAACAAACTACTTTCATACAAACGTTTTCTTCCAATTTACCACTGTTGCGTGTGGAATTTCCCCAATCGTTGAAATCCGTATTCAATAAGTTTTTATGCAGAGCTTTAAAAATAATTTTGAAGCAAATCGAAAAAAATTAAAATGTCACCAAAAAAATTTTTGAACTGCAACCGAGGTTTAACAGGTCTTAAATGATTTTTCTTTTTGATCCTTGAAAATGAATTTAAGCGCCATATATCACCCACCCAATATATGACCCTCATTTCCACCAAAAAGGGATGGATTTTCCAATAAGTGCGAAACAGCCCTACAATTAATTTGAGGCCGATCCGATAATTAACAAACAAATTGTATACCAACGTTTTTCGCTAATTAACCACAGTTGTGGGTGGAATTTCCCAAATCGCTGAAAGACGTATTCATTAAGTTCTTATGTAGAGCTCTGAAAATAGGTTTCAAGCAAATAGAACACCACTTAAAGCTCTGCCCAAACAATCTTTAAATCGCATTTCTACCGAAAGAGTTTGAATTTTGCGAAATATGTGAACCACGTCTCAATGATTTTTTATATAAATCCTTGAAAATTAATTTTAGGGCCATACATCATCAACCAAATCCTTGACCCTCATTTCCATCAAGGAGAAATATATTTTTGGATATGTGTGAAATACTCCTCAAATGAATTTGAACAAAGATCTGAATCTGAAATTGAGTTTGAGGTTGATCGGATGGTAAACAAAAAGTTTTCATACAAACGTTTTTCGTGATTTTTTTACACTTGCGGGTGGATTTTTCCGAAACCCCGTCTTAACGTGCATCTTCATCACATAAGGTAACTACAGTGAAAATTTCAGCTTCCTAGCTATTACGGTTTGGGCTATTCGTTGATCACCAGTCAGTAAGTCAATCATTCAGTCAGTAGAAATGCGATTCAAAGATTTTTTGGGCGAATAATATGAATATGAATGAATATGTGTTCTAGCAAATTGGAAAATTCCACCCAAAACAGTGGTTAATTAGCGAAAAACGGCCTCAAACTTATATTCAAAGATCATTGCTAAAATTCATTAGAGGGGTGTTTCACACTTTTCAAAAAATCCTTATTTTCACAGATCATTGCTAAAATTCATTAGAGGGGTGTTTCACATTTTCGAAAAATCCATTCCTCCTTGGTGGAAATAGGAGTCAAGGATTTGGTGGGTGGCCTTTTGCCTTTAAATTCATTTGCATGGATATAAATAAAAAATCATTTGATACGTGTTTAACTTTTTTTGCAAAATCTAAGCTCCTTCGGTGGAAAGTGCATTTTAAACTAATTTTTTGAGAATTTTAAGCTGTGTCCGTTTTGTATCAAACCTATTTTCACAGCTCTATATAAGAACATATTGAATGCGTGTTTACTGTTCGCTCAGTTTCAAAATCATGTTCAAAGCTACTCGACGACATTGATTTTATAACATAAGTGCCACGGGAAAGGCCGGGCTATACCAGCTAGTAGATATATAAACATAACAAGAAAGTATACACCAAAACACATCAGTGAAATCTGGAGTAAGAGCACACGTCAACCAGGAGGAACTTGTTATACCCTCGACCGCAAGCATAACTGGCGCAGCTGGATTCGGACTAATCATGATAGCCGCCGCTATTTTCATGGCAATGTCAGCAAAAAGAACATGTAAGAGGTTCTAGTCGGATGCTCCCGACTAGGGGAAACCCTGAACCCTTTTCTTCCAACATGAAATGCATAAATAATCTATTTTAGAAGCTATATGTCAAGTTTGGTGACTGTAGCTCTTATAATTTACCAATATTGCTCAAAAAACAGGATGTCGATATCGATTTTTATCGATTGCTTGGAAACGGAGTGAATTACTGACTATCGGAAACAAACTCGATCTGCGTAGGCATCTAAAATTTCAAGTCTCTAGCCCTTTTAGAATCTGAGATCCTTGCGTTCATACATACGGACGGACAGACAGAGGGACATGGCTAAATTCAGGGTATAAGTAAACATTAACGTCAAAAATTAAAACAAAACTACTTATTGACAAAGCAATTTTTTTTAGTGAGCTTAGTTTTTGGTGCCTTGCTGACATGCACCCAGCCAGTGGCAATGTCAATAGAGCCACCATACCAAAGAGTGCTGAGATTAGCAACGCACCCACAATGAGCAACAAGGGGTTGTCTCGAACTAACGAGGCAGGCCAACTTTATGCTGACGGTGCTACGCTGCCAAGCACCTCAATGCTTAACAACCGCTTAGCAACAGCTGCCAATAAGTTTTCTTTCGCTGATGTCTGCAGGAAGTACTCTAGTTTCACCTTCCCGCCCTTTATTGGCCTCCGACGAACCAGGCAGCAGTCCGTATGCTGGTATAAGAGATATCATCAAACCTAATTCACAGACAAAAAAACGATAAGCGCAAAATTTTACACAGCATGTCCCCATCTGCCGCGCGGAGAATATAGAACAATACTGACACCAGTCCAGCTTAAATACATACATCCAATAGATATGCTCTCTTGACGCTACCCGAAAAAGACGATGTCATGAAGACTCATGAATTTGAGGCCGAGCAGACAAGCTCAGCCCAAGAAGACAACTTGCATGCCCCAGCGACTCCTCAGGTTGAGGGTGACAGCCAGCCCAACCCCGTCGCCCATCACAGCACCGCCTCCTCCGTGCCCGAATAAAGGGTCAACAACAATGCTCCCACTGGAGGAAAGAAGCACCCCCATTGCCTAAATGGCATGTATGACATCAAGGACGTGTGGCTCATACTACCTGAAGTAGTGGACTTGGAGCACCTGACCATCAAGTCCAACCTAGGTCGGACTATGCGAGTCCTAGCCAATGATGTGCCCATATACAAGGCCATTATAAAGAAACTGGAAGAACAAAAAATCCAATTCTATTCATACCAGCTGCAGGAGTAGAAAACCTACCGCATAGTCACCACTCCACACTCAACCGAGAGCTCATCGTCAACCTGCGGAGCCAGGGCCATACCGCTCTCCATGCGCTCAATCCGAACAGCAAAGCCACCAAGGAGCCCATGAACATCCAATTCATAAACTTGAAGCCGGCGGTCAACAACAAGGAGGCTCTTACCATCGGGAAGATGTTCAAGCAGATGGTCAAGGTTGAAACTCTACGATTCGTTTCGGAAACATGCGCCCACTGCGGTGGAACCACCCTTCCAATTATGAAGTCTGTGAGTGGTTCACCGAATATATAAAGCGCGTGGGATCCCCAAAGCCCGCCAAAATGAAATATCTAGCTGCATTCAGCCAAGGAAACAATGTACCCAGCGCTAGCCATTGCGAAGGACTAGCGCAAGCTAGTCTACATAGATTGCTGAGGGAACAGCAACAGGAGAGGCGAAGATCAGCAACAGCAGACATCTGGAAACGGGGAAGGACTTTCCTCTGCCATCAGCCGAGCTATCGAGAATGCGACAGCAGGCTTTGGGTATGCAACAGCAAATCTTTAACATTTTGACCGCGTCGCTATCCAAATTTACACACTACTGATGGTTTTAATCTGGAATGGCAATGGGATTTCAGGTAAAGTTCTAGAGCTGGAGGCTCTAGTACAAATACACGCTATCGGACAAATTTTTGCTGTCAGGAACTAGAACCAACGTCCTACGTTCCCCAGAATCTTTGGCTTCGAGGCGTAACCTGTACACTGGACTCAGCTAGTGGCGGCTACGCTGTCCTCGTCCGGAGTAACTAGGTTCTCTTCCCGCAATTGAGCATTGCAAATCGTGTTTACCAATATTCGCCTGTGAAAGTCTCCACTGATGTTGGTAGCGTGGACTTTGGACTTTGGATCACGGGCTGTGGGGCGCAAATAGCAGTAATGCGCGCGGCCTTCAACTAGCTATCAGCCTAGCGCATCGTCAAGCGAAGTTGCTGGCCACTGGTTCTCTCACAAGATACCCGTACGGCAGCAGAGGCTATCTACAAGGGAATCCCTGACCAGCTCCTTTCAACCGCTGACGATTGGAACCTCCCGAGCGACCACCTAGCTCTAATAATTACCCTGAAGAGCAGGGCCAGAGTGGTCAACGCAATGCCGAGGCTTATCAACTCACGCACTGATCTCGGTGTCTTCCAGACACAGATGGATGATAGTATACACCTCAACACTGAAAGTGGCACTGCACTAGATGAAGAGGACGCCATTGAGCTGCTTAACGCTAAGATTCACGCAGCAGCAGCCGAAGCCAATCTCCACCACTGGATAGTGCTGGCAACGGACAGATATATACAACCTGCTCAGGATCAAGATGAAGTGCAGGCGCAGGTTCCAGACGACTCAGCATCCGTGGGACAAGGCGGAGTGGCGAAGAGTGGACGGCAACTCAAGGAGGCCCTTCGCAGACACAAAGACGCATGGACTATACCAATGACTCAAGATACTCGCTCTGCCGAGCAACGAAAACCTGAAGCGCCAACTCTGAAGAACCGTCCCCTTCTTCGCCACAATGGAACATACTGTTTTACAGACGAAGAGCAAGCCGATACCTTCCCCAGCCACGTGGAGGAACGGTTACACCTTTTGATTTGGCCTCCCCAGAAGATGAGACTACGCTAACGTGTGTGACTCCGATTCAGTTGTCACCACCTATTGGCCCCATCCGCGCGGAGAAGGTAATCAACGTCGTCAAAGCCCTTCCCAGGGTTAAAGCACCGAGCCATGATGGAATATGTTACACCACTCTGAAGGTCATGCGCGTGCTTCTTATTTCAACGTTGATCTTTAACGCTATATTAGGGACAAAACACTTCCCTGCCAAGTGGAAGTTAGCGTGTATCCATGACCCTCAGTCATATCGGCCGATCAGTCTCCTGCCTTCCTTGTCGAAGGTTTGGGAAAAACTGATTGTCGCCCGTCATGCTAGGCTCATGAATCAAATTGTCATTCTTCCTGATCACCAATTTGGGTTCAGGGGATGGGCATGGCGCTGTTGAACAGGTTCACAGAGTGATTAACCATATTCTTAAGGCGAACGACGGCAAAGACTATTACTATGGAGTCTTTGTAGACGGTAAACAAGCCTTCGACGGAGTCTGGATAAATTGATTGCTCCAGATCATGATCAAGATGAGCCTTCCTGTACCCTTCTTTCAACTTTTGCGCTCTTATCTAATGGAGCGTAAATTTGAAGTCAAAGTCAGGACAGCAATCTCTCCGGTTCGTTATATGAAGGCGGGTGTCCGTTAAGGCCTCTAAAATTTGTACACGGCAGACATCCCCACTCCGAATGACCTACATGAGTTCGCCACCCCAGGCAAACACTTAATATCCATATTTGCTGATGACATGTGAGTACGAAGTCACTGATGGGGCCCAGGAATACAACCACTTGCTTAAGAGCTGGGCTCGCAGGTGGAACTTCAAGCTCAATGCCTCGAAGTGCCAGGCGGTCAACTACACACAGACGCGTGGCAAGGCTCTAGCAGTCTGGATAGATGACAGCCCCCTTCACCATGGCATAAGCGCCAAGTATCTTGGAATTGTACTGGATATAAAGCTTACCTTTCAGGCGCACATCGACGGCCTTCTCAAGCAGTGCCGCTTTAAGATGGCCAAGGCCAACTGGCTACTAAGCCCCAACAGCCCATTGCCACTTCACAGCAATTGGCAATCGTAGTGGCGCTAATTTGGAGATACGGTATACAGGTTTGGGGAATTGCATCTCGGACAAATCGAAGACGGATTCAGTCACTCCAAAACTTTCACTTGCGCCGAATGACCGGTGTTCACTGATAAGTCAGAAATTCTACCTTGCGCAGAGGCTTCAGAATGGAGACTATAAACAACCAAGTCGAAGCATTCTCCAACCGATACAACAAACGCTTGCAGGGATACTGTAACCGGATACCAAGAGACCTCGCTGGAAGGTGTGTAGACAGGAGGCTCAAGAGAAGATCATTTAAGGACCTTCTCTACCCTCGACACAGGAGACGCCTCAGAGCCCCCCGACTACCTACGTTTCGATGCAGCCTTATTCAAAGAAGACGCCTTTGGCGTTTGTCCACGATAAAGCCTGAGGACCCAACCAGGCTGGCGAAATACCACCTAAGTTAACTGCGTTGTAATAAAAATGAATGCAATACAAGAAACACATATAAAAAACAAAATAATAAATTTAAGTGAACAAAAATATGCAAAATATATATATAATTAAGTTTTACACGTGTTTACAATATTAGAAATGTTTATACTTGTGCTTATGCTTACGTGCTAAGTTATGTTAAGGGGTGGGTGCGACTATGGTATAGTTTCAAATTTTGTAAGTTTATTTTCGACGTCTGAGTCGCTGTTAATGATTCTTAATTTTTCGTTAACTGTCTTATGAAATCGTTCTACGTCGGATATACCATTTTTACTAGTGGTTATATTAATATTTACTGCTTCTGATTTTAGCCATAATTGTAAAGCTGTGCACATAAAAGCTGAGTCTTTGTCTGCTTTTATTTCGATGGGTTTACCCATTTGGTTGAACACTTGTAATATAGCTCGGTTGGTTTCTAACCAGTTTCTACTTTTTATTTCTATTAATGATGCAAATTTTGAATAGATATCAATGCAAGATAATAATTGTTTATCTCCTACTATGTAAAAATCCATTACATATTTTTCTCGGATATTAGCGATTTCCGGAGTTATTTCGAAAGTTAATTTTGTATCCCTGTGTTCTGTTTTTGCGATGTTGCAAATCTCACATTCATTTATTAGATTTTGAATTAAATTTTTATAATCTGGGAAATAGTGGGTTTCTTTGAACCAATTGATAGTTTTTTCAATTCCTGGATGTAATAATTCTTTGTGTTTTTTTAATATTAGTTCTTTGAATTCTGCGTATGTTTGAAGGTCTATAAATTTTTTACTAGTTTTTATTGCCTTTGTTGAATTATTCGGACTTATTATTTCGAAGTAGGCTTCTTGAAAAATTGGAAAATCTGCTTCGTTGTGGAAGTATAGCACACTTTTCTTTGTGCATAAGAATTCTTTTATTAATTCTTTGGCATGCACGTTAGTCATGTCTTTGTACGTAATTTTTATGTTGGTTTTGTGAAAGTAATTCGTAACTTTTGTTTCGTTCTCGGTTCCTTTTTCAAATTCTATTTGTCGATTATAATAATTAAGAGGTCTTTCTGTGATTTGTAAATGGTTACTGTTGTCTTCTTGAGCACTATGTATTGTTGCTCTTGTGCTAATTGTATCTTCGCCTAAGAAGTATTCGCTTAATTAAATTCTGGACAGAGCATCTGCCACACAATTTTTCTTTTCTTTTCTCGGGACGTATTTAATTTGGAAATTTAACTCATTTAGCTTGATTTTCCATCTTTGTAATTTCATGTTAGGTTTCTTCATGTTATTTAGCCAGACGAGTGGTCTGTGATCACTAAGGATTTCAAATTGTCGAACAAAGAGATAGGACCTAAAGTATTTAGTGGCCCAAATTATTGCTAATAATTCTTTATCAATCGTTGAATAATTTAACTCATGCTCGTTAAGAGTTCTACTTGCATAGCATATAGGCTTATGCTCTTGCGAAAGGACGGCCCCTATTGCCATACTACTCGCGTCTGTAGTTAATGAAAATGGTTTTTCGAAATTAGGGTATATTAAAATTGGGTCGGATGTTATTAGTAATTTTAGCTTTTCAAACGCTAGTTCGTACTCTCTGTCATTTATATTGATTTTTGCTCCTTTTTTTAATTTAAGTGTTAATTTTACTTTTTACTATATTAGCGAAATTTGGTATAAATTTCCTATAGAAACCACATAATCCTAGAAAGGATTTAATTTCTTTTGGGGTTTTTGGAATTGGGAATTTGACAATTGCTTGTATCTTGTTGGGATTTGGTTTTATACCCTCAGTTTTGATGATGTGACCGAGAAATTCAGTTTATTTTCTCATAAACTCGCATTTATCCAACTGTAGTTTTAAGTTAGCTTCTCTAAGCTTCTTAAATACCTTTTGTAGCGACAAAATGTGTTCCTCCAATGAAGTGGAAAAAATAATAATGTCGTCTAAGTAGACCAGAAAATCCTTAAAAATTAAATCTTCTAAGAGATTGTTTATACAACGTTGGAACGTTGCAGGTGCATTCTTAAGTCCAAATGGCATGCGAGTGTACTCGTAATGGCCATGTTTAGTCGGAAATGCGGTCTTGGGTATTGAACCAGGATCCATTTGGATTTGGTGGAAGCCTTTGGCTAGATCAATGGTTGTGAAATATTGACATTTTCCAAGTTTGTCTAATATTTCATTTATGATCGGGATAGGGTATTTATCATTAATAGTTAATTCATTGAGATTGCGGTAATCTATGACTAACCGGAACTTTTGCTTTCCAGATGCATCGTTTTTCTTTGGAACGATTATTACTGGTGAGCAGTAAGGGGATTTGGACTTACGTATGTTATTTTGTTTTATCATATCGCTTATTTGTTTATTTACTTCCTCATCGTATATTTGAGTATATTTGTTTGGACGCTTGTAAATTGGGTCTTCATGTTTTGTTAGAATTTTGTGTTTAATTGTACTAGTGAAAGTCAAATTGTCACCTTCATGGTACTGGATATCACGAAATTTATGTAAAACCTTTTTTAATTTTTTCTTTTTCTTCTGAGTTAAGGTGCTCTAGCCTAAACTCATTGTTTTCTATTAATTCGTTATTAATAGCGAAGTTAAATGGTCTGCCCTCTGTTGAGGGTGGATCAAGGCACTCTTGTGCGATCATGTCCTCTTCGACCTCTTTGTCATTATATCTAAAACAAAAGTTAAATTCTACTAAGGTTACGGATCCTTGTGCATAGTCTATTTTTGCTTGACATGCTTCAAGGTACTCTCTTCCAATGAGAACATCATAATGCTCTGAGAAGTCGTGAATATAGAATTTTTGTTTGCTCGGACAAATTTTGCTTGCTCCTAATCGTATACTTTGTTTTAATTCAATAACACCATTTATGGTGTGAACCTTTAATGTTTCGTTGTAAATTGGAAAATTTAAGCGGTTTGTTTTCATTACATTTATGGTTGAACCTGTGTCAATGACACATTTTAGAACTTCGTCATTCATAATCAATTTTATGAATGGATTTCTTCTGTTTGTTCCGAGGCTTGTTGATGAAAATTTTCGGATGTATCCATTTTCATCTGCCCACTGTTACTATCTCTTTGACGTTTAGTCGGAGGGTTTGGCGCATTCAAGCGTGAATGGGACTGATTTTGATAGTTTAAAGGATTTTGGGATCTACCTTGACTTAATTTATGTTGGAACTCGTGGTGAGCTTTCTGATTGTCTTCGGACTTATTGTACTGTCTATTTTGTACGTGATAACTCTGATTCGTGTTGGAATTACCACCTGAACTGGTGGTTGGGTTAGCATTTTGCTGATAATTTCCCATGTTCCTACGATTGTTATTTTGATTTCCCTGAACATTATTATTTTTAGGTTTTTCAGTAACGCTACTTGCTTTAGTTTTTGTGTCGACGTAATGTCGTATCTGGCTAACATCATGAAAAGCCTATCTGGTATTTTTTTTGTAATAACATCTTTGATTGTGTTATTCATAGCATTTGTATAAAGTGTCATATTGCTAGGTATATTTTCTAATGCTAACTTATTTAATACAACAAAAGATTTATTTTCGAGATCCTCGATGAACTTACGGACGTTTCCTTGGTAATTCGTGTTGTATAAGCGTCGAAGGAGTTCTTCAAATGGTGTCTGCACTTTTTATTCTTCAATCAATGCGTTTCTCAGCTCCTGCCAAGTGTTGGCTGCTGTCCTTTTTGAAATTCTCTGAGCATCTCCTGTGACTTGCAATTCGATGGCTCCGTATAAGATGCTGTGTTGTCTAACATCTCGGGTTGGATAAGGGTGTAGGATATAATCGATCCTTTTAATGAAGGCGTTTAGATTTTCCGTTGATCCGTCAAAGCTTGGCAACTGTCTTAGTTGTGAAAGGGCCTGGTTGAGGTGTTGTTCTGATAATTCCATTGTCATCTTGGTGTAATATACTTTTTTTTTCGTTAGATGATTTTCTTTGTTTTAAATAGTTTTGAGTTTGTAGGTTTGAACTTTTGTTCTTGTTTGAACTATTGTTCTTTGATTTTGCACTTTTATTTCTTTGCACTTTCTTTTAGATTATAGTTTTGGATGGATTATTGTTTAAATGTTTTTTTTTTTTTTTTTTTTTTTTTTTTTTTGTGTGTGTTTTAAGAAGACCCAGTAATAACGTATTGCAGGGATCAAACGATATGCAAAGCCAGTCGTTATTAACTGTAGTAGCTTTATTGCCCAAAGGGTCAATATTATTAGTCTACTAGTGACCCGAAGGTTCTTGTGCAGATACGTATTCGAGAAAATGTTTATTACACTCCGACAACACTTTCGGTCGCGATTGTGCGTTAGATCTGGGAATTAATTATCCTTTAGCGATCTTTACTTTTTCCCGACGTATCCTACGGGCTGCGCCAATTAAGTTTTACACGTTAAGTTACTATAAAAAAAATATATTACAATTTATTATTTTCACTATCGGCTGCTTTTGTTGAGTACATTCAGATTTGCTTCCCGAATATGAACTGATTTATCTAACTGTTGCGGTCGCTTGGCAAACTTCGCTTTGAGAGAGTTTGAGTCAAAATTGAGTGAAGTTTGAGCTGCGTCAGCAATTATGCGTGGGATAGTGTCTGATCTGAACATTGACAGTGGCGTGATATTTAGGGTAAATTGTTTATGTCTACCAAAGGGGGACAGCTTGATCTTGACCAATGTCGATGTTATCACCAGGCTCTTTGTTTACAATATTAGAAATGTTTATACTTGTGCTTATGCTTATGTGCTAAGTTATGTTAAAGGGTGGATGCGACTATGGAGATGTCACTCCCCCAACCATTAGAAAATTGCCTGTCCTCAGGTGTTTAAGTTTGGATATAGTGTAACATTTTCTTCATTTACAATTGGTGTATCTCCTATTATTGTAGGTGTTTCTTCTACTTTGGGGTTTTTATATTTTTTAATTAATTTCTTAGGTATGCTTTTGAACTTATATGTCAATTACAGTGTTAAACTTATTAATATGATTACAAATATGGTTATTGTAATTATCTGGAATACATTGTTAAATTGTGTATGTTAATTTATAATTTGTTTCGTTTGTGCAAACGAAAGTGGTTCTAATTTTATAACATCATTGCTTACGTAAATGCTTTGAGTATAATCTAACATATTGCTTGAAATTGAAATTTCATTAATTTGCAGTGAACAATGAAAGATTTTTATTATATTGTTTCCTTCTATTGTTATTTCGTTATTTTTACAATTATGATTTAATATAGTTTTTGGTAAATTCCAAGTTAAAATTATATTTGGTTCTACGTAGTTGATTTAAAAATTTTGCAAAATTTTAGTATAACTACATTCTGGTGTTATTTGGTTTAAAATTCCTGTCAAATATTCATTATTAATTAATTTTTTTGTTTCTTTGCTATAAACTTTTTTTTCTTGGGTAAAATATTTTTCATGAGCTATTTCTCTCAAAATGTTATTATTATCATCCGGGTATGGAATTATTTCGAATACCGGGCTTTTTATTATTTCTCGAGGAATATGGGATATTATCAGTATTTCGCTTGTATCTGATTTAAACCAAGTGGAAGTTTTTGTATTCAACAATTTCTCAGAATTAAAATGCAACAAATAGTCATATTTAAGTAATTTTGGGTTAAAAATGTCTAATTTTGTGAGCTGCATTCCCATCTCAATGTCTTCTATATATTCTGTAAAGTGTTGTTAGTTAAATATAAGGATATCTAATTTCTTTCCTTTTTGTTTCTCTTGATCTAGTTCGTTCATGATTTCTATTCCTTTGTTTATAGCTTCCATTATGTAATTTAATTCGTTAACCTGAACGCTGTTTTCTGCTAAGTTGCTTATTTTTTGTTCAATTTCTGTTTTGTCTTCTTGATCTAATGTTCCAAATAAGTATTTATATACTGTTCCTACTATGTTAACTAAACCTCTTTTACCGCGTTTGGCTATTTTTCCGCCGTTTATTTCTCTGTTTAATTTTTCTACTAGGTATTCGATTTGTATAAGGTTATTGAATTCTTTACTTTGTTCAATTAACTTGTTAAAAGTTTATTCGGTTTTTGTTATATTAACCGGTAAATTTCAATACTTTGTGCATTTATATGGCTTACAGTCATTGATAGTAATATTATAATAATTAGTTTAAGCTGGTGCTTGTATGTTTTTATCGCTGTCTGTTGTTGACCTGTAATTGTTATATTTGCTTTGATTAGTCTTCTTTTTCTTTTTGAATTTGGTTTTGTAATGTGTTATCTTCCTGCCTCAAAATGTTTGTCGTCGATTTGTCTTATTTCTCCTGTTTTCTTGAACGGGGTTGTCGTTTTTGATTTAACTAATGGTGATTGTTTGTATCTAGTGTCAATTTCATAATTTGTTCGTTTTTTGTTGAGGTTATTTATTAGTTTTTCTTTATTAGCTTGAGTGTCATACTCTGGTGTACCTGCGTATATGAATATGTCCGCTGGTGTTCTGTTAGTCGTTTTGTGCTTTGTTTTATGATTGTACGTGTAGAGTATAGTTTCAAAATTTGTAAGTTTATTTTCGACATCTGAGTCGCTGTTAATGATTCTTAATTTTTCGTTAACTGTCTTATGAAATCGTTCTAAGTCGGATATACCATTTTTACTAGTGGTTATATTAATATTTACTGCTTCTGATTTTAGCCATAATTGTAAAGCTGTGCACATAAAAGCTGAGTCTTTGTCTGCTTTTATTTCGATGGGTTTACCCATTTGGTTGAACACTTGTAATATAGCTCGTTTGGTTTCTAACCAGTTTCTACTTTTTATTTCTATTAATGATGCAAATTTTGAATAGATATCAATGCAAGATAATAATTGTTTATCTCCTACTATGTAAAAATCCATTACATATTTTTCTCGGATATTAGCGATTTCCGGAGTTATTTCGAAAGTTAATTTTGTATCCCTGTGTTCTGTTTTTGCCATGTTGCAAGTCTCACATTTATTTATTAGATTTTGAATTAAATTTTTATAATCTGGGAAATAGTGGGTTTCTTTGAACCAATTGATAGTTTTTTCAATTCCTGGATGTAATAATTCTTTGTGTTTTTTTAATATTAGTTCTTTGAATTCTGCGTAAGTTTGAAGGTCTATAAATTTTTTACTAGTTTTTATTGCCTTTGTTGAATTATTCGGACTTATTATTTCGAAGTAGGCTTCTTGAAAAATTGGAAAATCTGCTTCGTTGTGGAAGTATAGCACACTTTTCTTTGTGCATAAGAATTCTTTTATTAATTCTTTGGCATGCACGTTAGTCATGTCTTTGTACGTAATTTTTATGTTGGTTTTGTGAAAGTAATTCGTAACTTTTGTTTCGTTCTCGGTTCCTTTTTCAAATTCTATTTGTCGATTATAATAATTAAGAGGTCTTTCTGTGATTTGTAAATGGTTACTGTTGTCTTCTTGAGCACTATGTATTGTTGCTCTTGTGCTAATTGTATCTTCGCCTAAGAAGTATTCGCTTAATTAAATTCTGGACAGAGCATCTGCCACACAATTTTTCTTTTCTTTTCTCGGGACGTATTTAATTTGGAAATTTAACTCATTTAGCTTGATTTTCCATCTTTGTAATTTCATGTTAGGTTTCTTCATGTTATTTAGCCAGATGATCTGTGATCACTAAGGATTTCAAATTGTCGACCAAAGAGATAAAACCTAAAGTAGTTAGTGGCCCAAACAATTGCTAATTCTTTTTCAATCGTTGAATAATTTAACTCATGCTCGTTGAGAGTTCTACCTGCATAGCATATAGGCTTATGCTCTTGCGAAAGGACGGCCCCTATTGCCATATTACTTGCGTCTGTCATTGCTTGTATCTAGTTGGGATTTGGTTTTATACCCTCAGTTTTGATGATGTGACCGAGAAATTCAGTTTCTTTTCTCATAAACTCGCATTTATCCAACTGTAGTTTTAAGTTAGCTTCTCTAAGCTTCTTAAATACCTTTTGTAGCGACAAAATGTGTTCCTCCAATGAAGTGGAAAAAATAATAATGTCGTCTAAGTAGACCAGAAAATCCTTAAAAATTAAATCATCTAAGAGATTGTTCATACAACGTTGGAACGTTGCAGGTGCATTCTTAAGATCAAATGGCATGCGAGTGTACTCGTAATGGCCATGTTTAGTCGAAAATGCAGTCTTGGGTATTGAACCAGGATCCATTTGGATTTGGTGGAAGCCTTTGGCTAGATCAATGGTTGTGAAATATTGACATTTTCCAAGTTTGTCTAATATTTTATCCATGATCGGGATAGGGTATGATATTTTGTTTTATCATATCGCTTATTTGTTTATTTACTTCCTTATCTAATATTTGAGGATATTTGTATGGACGCTTGTAAATTGGGTCCTCATGTTTTGTTAGAATTTTGTGTTTAATTGTACTAGTGAAAGTCAAATTGTCACCTTCATGGTACTGGATATCACGAAATTTATGTAAAACATTTTTAATTTTTTCTTTTTCTTCTGAGTTAAGGTGCTCTAGCCTAAACTCATTGTTTTCTATTAATTCGTTATTAATAGCGAAGTTAAATGGTCTGTCCTCTGTTGAGGGTGGATCAAGGCACTCTTGTGCGATCATGTCCTCTTCGACCTCTTTGTCATTATATCTAAAACAAAAGTTAAATTCTACTAAGGTTACGGATCCTTGTGCATAGTCTATTTTTGCTTGACATGCTTCAAGGTATTCTCTCCCAATGAGAACATCATAATGCTCTGAGAAGTCGTGAATATAGAATTTTTGTTTGCTCGGACAAATTTTGCTTGCTCCTAATCGTATACTTTGTTTTAATTCAATAACACCATTTATGGTGTGAACCTTTAATGTTTCGTTGTAAATTGGAAAATTTAAGCGGTTTGTTTTCATTACATTTATGGTTGAACCTGTGTCAATGACACATTTTAGAACTTCGTCATTCATAATCAATTTTATGAATGGATTTCTTCTGTTTGTTCCGAGGCTTGTTGATGAAAATTTTCGGATGTATCCATTTTCATCTGCCCACTGTTACTATCTCTTTGACGTTTAGTCGGAGGGTTTGGCGCATTCAAGCGTGAATGGGACTGATTTTGATAGTTTAAAGGATTTTGGGATCTACCTTGACTTAATTTATGTTGGAACTCGTGGTGAGCTTTCTGATTGTCTTCGGACTTATTGTACTGTCTATTTTGTACGTGATAACTCTGATTCGTGTTGGAATTACCACCTGAACTGGTGGTTGGGTTAGCATTTTGCTGATAATTTCCCATGTTCCTACGATTGTTATTTTGATTTCCCTGAACATTATTATTTTTAGGTTTTTCAGTAACGCTACTTGCTTTAGTTTTTGTGTCGACGTAATGTCGTATCTGGCTAACATCATGAAAAGCCTATCTGGTAATTTTTTTGTAATAACATCTTTGATTGTGTTATTCATGGCATTTGTATAAAGTGTCGTATTCCTAGGTATATTTTCTAATGCTAACTTATTTAATATAACAAAAGATTTATTTTCGAGATCCTCGATGAACTTACGGACGTTTCCTTGGTAATTCGTGTTGTATAAGCGTCGAAGGAGTTCTTCAAATGGTGTCTGCACTTTGTATTCTTCAATCAATGCGTTTCTCAGCTCCTGCCAAGTGTTGGCTGCTGTCCTTTTTGAAATTCTCTGAGCATCTCCTGTGACTTGCAATTCGATGGCTCTATAATAAGATGCTGTGTTGTCTAACATCTCGGGTTGGATAAGGGTGTAGGATATAATCGATCCTTTTAATGAAGGCGTTTAGATTTTCCGTTGATCCGTCAAAGCTTGGCAACTGTCTTAGTTGTGAAAGGGCCTGGTTGAGGTGTTGTTCTGATAATTCCATTGTCATCTTGGTGTAATATACTTTTTTTTTCGTTAGATGATTTTCTTTGTTTTAAATAGTTTTGAGTTTGTAGGTTTGAACTTTTGTTCTTGTTTGAACTATTGTTCTTTGATTTTGCACTTTTATTTCTTTGCACTTTCTTTTAGATTATAGTTTTGGATGGATTATTGTTTAAATGTTTTTTTTTTTTTTTTTTTTTTTTTTTTTGTGTGTGTCTTAAGAAGATCCAGTAATAACGTATTGCAGGGATCAAACGATATGCAAAGCCAGTCGTTATTAACTGTAGTAGCTTTATTGCCCAAAGGGTCAATATTATTAGTCTACTAGTGACCCGAAGGTTCTTGTGCAGATACGTATTCGAGAAAATGTTTATTACACTCCGACAACACTTTCGGTCGCGATTGTGCGTTAGATCTGGGAATTAATTATCCTTTAGCGATCTTTACTTTTTCCCGACGTATCCTACGGGCTGCGCCAATTAAGTTTTACACGTTAAGTTACTATAAAAAAAATATATTTCAATTTATTATTTTCACTAACGGCTGCTTTTGTTGAGTACATTCAGATTTGCTTCCCGAATATGAACTGATTTATCTAACTGTTGCGGTCGCTTGGCAAACTTCGCGTTGAGAGAGTTTGAGTCAAAATTGAGTGAAGTTTGAGCTGCGTCAGCAATTATGCGTGGGATAGTGTCTGATGGGAACATTGACAGTGGCGTGATATTTAGGGTGAATTGTTGATGTCTACCAAAGTGGGACAGTTTGATCCTGACCAATGTCGATGTTATCACCAGGCTCTTTGTTTACAATATTAGAAATGTTTATACTTGTGCTTATGCTTATGTGCTAAGTTATGTTAAGGGGTGGGTGCGACTATGGATATGTCACTATATATATGTTCAATAAAGTTTATTAGTGTCGCCAAAACTGAAGTCCCACAATTTCGTCAGATGAAGATCAGGTGGCCTGCGAAGCGGATTGGCACCACCTCTGGGTGGACACGTATTTTTTTCAATTGAATAATCAAGATTGATCAAAAACTTAAAAAACAAGCAAGATGTTTTAGAAGGGAGCTCACGACTTGTGGATACCCTGAACCATCTTCTTCCAACACCAAATGCAGATATATATACTATTCTAGAAACTACATGTACACCAACAATCAACTGTACAATATGGAAGACGGAAACGCAAATATTTATTTTAACGAACAAATTTTCAAACAGAAGCCTCATGCGACAGACAGGGTGGACGTGAATAAACACGGATCAACACTTCGATACATCAACATAGATTCTCCATTTGGCAGACCACTAAAAATTTTAGTAGATACAGGAGCATCAAGTTCCTTTCTTGAACCGATATTTACCCAAGATACAGATAAAATCAAGGTAATAGACCTGTTCAGATCAAAATGGTTCTATTCGAACATTCACCTTACAAATAAAATGAAAACCCCACATTCAAAGAATTGAAAACCAATGGAAAATTAACATTCCTCTTATTTAAATTCCGTGATTTTTTCTACGGCCTAATTGGCATCGACATTCTACAACAATTAAAAGCGAAGCTAGCTAGCTAACTTACCAATTTTTATTCAAAATAATAAAATCACACCAATATATATAATAGAGTAAAATTTTAAAGCCATAGTACCACTCCCGGTAAGCATCGACAACGGAACCTTTTTAGAAACTGAAATTCAAATAGAGCTTTACCAAGCCAAAGAATTTATAAGTTATGTGGAAGTTGTTAACTATTCAAAAACGCCTCAAAAAATTAACTTTGACTTTCAATTGTTGGTAAGATAGTTTAAAATGGACGAATATATAGAAATTAATACAATAAACCTTTGTTTCCAAGCAAAGGAAACGGACAGAACAAACTATCTCAACATACGAGTAAACCACCTTAACCACGAAGAACGTAATAAAACTGTAAAATTTTGTAGTTACAAGCTTTTTTGATTGCTGCTTATGTGCAGCGAAATTCGAAGTATTATATTTTGTTTCGAATTTATTTATTTGCCGCTCAGGGTACTTATTATAATTTACGGAATGGTATAATGTTGCTTAGCAGTGAACTCGATTTAGTTATGCCTCGCTTGCGATCAAACGAAAAACTTAACTAAATGCAAAACGGATGAAATTGAGCTCCGCTCAAAACAATAAGCAGCGGGCATCAATGCAGGAGGCCAGGGCCGATGAAGAGAGTAAACAGCACCTTACAAAGAGCAAACATCATTTGTTCTTAAGCTGCAATTATTATTATTGTCCTTTGCTATTAATGCACGCAGCAATCGTTGGTATCTCTACAGGTCACTTGACCTGTAAATGATGCAATAAATACAGAAATGATGCAATAAATACCCATCTTTATTTAACAACGACCAAGAAAAACTAACATTTACCAATTTTATTAAACACGGCATTCCGACAACATACCAATCTACAGAAAGAGCAAAAGTCAAAAGGCAAAACTTCAATTATTAGACCAAGACATTATAAGAAACCATTCCCCCTTAAGTGCTCCAGTCTGGTAGGTATAAAAAAAAAAGGAACCTCCCAAGAGAAAAAATTGAGATTAGTTGCAGTAAATTAAATAAGAAAACTATTAAAGACAAATACCCTATGCCCTATATTAACGTAGTACTTCACAGAATAGGAAGGGCACAATATTTTTCGATTCTCGACTTAGCAAGCGGATACCATCAGATAAAGATTGCAGTGCAGGACACAGCAAAGTTTGCATTTTCGGCCGGCGGGCATTACGAGTTCACTAGAATGCCATTCGGACTGACAAATACACCATCAACAAATGTCGATGAAAAAAAAGAATAATGTACAGTACCTTACACGACGTGATTGGGAAATTTTGTCTAGTGTACCTAGACTACATTTTTATATATTCATATCGCTCCAAGAACACATTGAATAAAACAAGTATTTTACAAACATACGGAAGCAAAACTAAAACTACAACCCGACATGTCTGAATTAAAACAAGTAAGAGGGTCTAGGGGATTCCGTGAACCCTCTTCTTCCAACATCAAATACACATATATATTCTATATCAGAAGGTATATGTCAAGTTTAGTGACTCTAACTCTTTTGTTTACCAAAATTGCCCAAAAAACAGGATAAAATTTCAAGTCTCTAGCCCTTATAGGTTCTGAGATCCTTGCGTTCATACATACGGACAGACGGACAGACAGACAGACGGACATGGCCAGATCGACTCGGCTATTAATGCTGATCAAGAATATATATACCCTTTGGGGTCGGAGATGCTGCCTTCTGCCTGTTACATACATTTGGATTTTGCACAAATACAATATACCCTTATACCACTAACCAAATTACATATAGACTGGACATCCCATACAAACAGCGTTGTCACAAAAACTATCGGAGGCATCTGGTCCAAAATCGCGAGTAAGGGAGTAAGATATACATATGATGTATTTTTGAACCGCTTACTCTACAGGAAAGTGCTTGGCGCAATCTCTTCCATATGATTTGTGCGATAGAACGGCAACGCTGTTAACTTTTATCTCGCTCGCATTTACTCTCAGCTCTCAATGCTCTCTCTATGTTTAGGGATCGTTTCAATGTGTGTGTGTGTGTATTTGTCCGACCAGCAAAACTGCCCAACAATTCAATTTTTCCCTAATGCTGAGGCATTTCTACCCTTTTGAAGGCACGAGTAATATGAAATAGAGAAAGGGTTTGCCACGTCGATGCGAAATTCTTGCATTTTAGCTCGCTATCGTTGGTAAGGGTACCCAAGCGTTGCCATGTGTGCATTTAGAATATTTTGGACTCGCTATACACGCATACTTGCATATTTTGTGTATGAATAGAAGCATTTATGCGCTTGTGTGCCTGTTGCTTGCCTGCCTGTCTGTCCCCGATGCAAATTTAAGAAGATTTTGGGATTTCTTATTTTCGACCTCTACACACAGACACGCACATACAAATGTCTGTGAATGGGCTGATCATGGGCGCAAAACAAAATATCATTATTGGCACGCGTCTGACGCGCGCCCTTATTTTTTATGATTTTCAATGAAATTTTAGTAAAAATAAAAATCTTTAATATATTAAAATATAACAAATTAAAAAAAAAGGAGCGATTATATATTTATGGTTTTAATAATTTTGGTGATCAGTCACTTGACCCCCATATGCAGGTGCTTGCCAAAAGTTGACCCTTTCGGCCCAACGAACTGCTGCAGGTAATAAGGGGTTTACTTCTGGTACTCATGTCTAGTCTATATGTTGTTTGGTTAGTGCTTATACCCATTTTTAATGGCTTCAGGGTATAACAAGTAACTATAAACAAAGAATACATAAATTCTTTCAAGATTTGTACAAAATTATTGTTCAATGACCCAATTCTCCAATATCCGTATTTTCTAAACAATTTATTTAACCTACTGACGCTAATAATGTAGCGAAAGGAGCAGTCCTCTCACACAAACATTAGGAAAAGATTAAACAGTGTCGGTCGCCAGCGAAAAAAGATGCTAGCAATCATTTGGGCGACTCAATACTATAAACCCTACCTTAACGGTTGTTAATTTTAAATTATAGCAGACCATCGACCATTAATTTGGTTCATAAGTTTTAAACAACCTTATTCAAAACTGGTTCGCAGAAAACTCCAGTGGTAAGAATACGATTTTGAAGACATTTATAAAAAAGGATCACAGAATGTAGTAGCACAGTAAGTAGATTTCAGATAAAAGCACACGTTAACGATCACGAATCGGTAATCGCTACATTCATAGTAAAGAAAAATGCATCACGCCAATAAACCATGAAGAAGTATTGGCAGAAACCAAGATCACATAAAATGACGCTATTCACTTTGTAACACAATATAGCCAAAGACAATATAAACACTAAGATGAGTAACGCCATACAACAAAATGCTACTATGCAGCTTGATTTTTTGAAAATTGAGAACGAAAACGAAATCTGTAGCATTGCGCTTTCACAGCCGAAAGAACGAAAAAGCTAAAAATAGAATTTGCTCTCAGCTTCGGCTCTATGAGGGCCGTGCAAGCAATTATGTTTGTATGCGTGTAACAAACATACATAACAGCATATTTGAATGTATTGTTATCCACTGCTCTGGCAAAGTCTCTGGCTGACAAAGAAACAATTTTCTTAGTTTTTTAGCGCAGATCACGACATACCCAAAATTTCTGTTGATATATGAATGCATTTTGTGTACTGAGGTTGGCTCCGTACAAAAAAAATTGTATTTTTAAGTCGATGCGAATATTTATGTAATTTTTTATATTTGAAATTATTAATTTAATTATTATTATTTTTAAGTAACACAAAATAAATTAAGGAAATAAAAGTGCAAATTTGATGTTTTCAAAGATACATTTAATTAATTTTTATTTTTTTTTTTTTATTATTTTTTGTTCGAATTATTAAGAACAAAGTACGCAGGGAACACCGCGAGGAGACCATTATAATTATAATGGGGTCATAACATATTTTCTGCGGAGCCAACCTCAGTACACAAAATGCATTCATATATCAACACAAATAGGTCACGATCTGCGCTAGAAAACTAACAAAACTAATTTCTTGCCAGCTAAAGCCAGAGCAGTGAATAACAACATATACATACATACTTTAAAGTTCTTATGCATGTATAATTCACGCATACAACCAAAGGTGCACGCACGCTATTGGCTGAGACAAGAACTTTTCTCGAGCATACACTGTCCAAAAAGAAAAGTGAAATCAATCTATGTGTGCTATTTTCTTATCGTAGTTATTGCACAAGATGCGCCTTGTGGAAAATTTATTTAATTCTTAAATCTTCCCGTAAAATTAATCGTTACTATCTATGGTAATATATAATTTAAATAAAGCATGCATTTCATGGATAAAGCACAAGCACTTTGCGTCGATCGTAAGCTCTAAACTTTTTCGCTCAATGTACTTCGAAAACGAAGCGACGCAAAGCAGCATCGACCAGCTTTGCTGAAGGCAGGCTGGCGACTAACTTCGTAGCGCGTGTCAGTATCAGCAAGCCGGGACTTCGGCATTCGTTCGTCTGGTCCTTGAAGAACGAACAACCAGTCGGCAGGCATGCCGTACGAAGCCTCAAAGGCCAGATGGAAGACCAGGCTAGCAATTTTGCGACGCATTCAAATGTATGGGCGATACTCATCTAGTGTTTGTTAATATTGTCTTTGGTACCACCATGAGAGGCCATAATTAGATTGTGTACACTTACATTGTATAAAACTCCAAACGAAGCAATTTGAAAGGATGTGCCTGCAACACTTAAGTTGCTAGCCTTTAAAGAACTAAATTTGTACTTTCTTAGACTCATGTTGAGAAACAAATTGTAAACGTTATGCTAACAAAAGAATAAAGAAATAAATAAAACTCAAGTTGCTATGGCACCCAAAAGCCATCAGACGATTCTTTAATTAATATATGTCGTGGTTAAATATTACGAATGAAAATGTCAAAGCATGGATAAATCGATTGTATGAATTTCACAGGAATGCGTTGCTTGTCCACTGATTCTAATGAGCCTTTATGCATTGCTTTATGCTTTCCATTATTACAAGGCTGGCAGAGTTCTCTGTCCAGCGCAGCCTAGGGGTGACAGTAAGTTAGACAGAGAGGAATATAGTGCTTGCGCCTGAAAAACGAGTGTATGTGTGTGGTATATACACGTAATGGTGTACACACGTGGTGTAATGTTGGCATTGTGAAATCTGTCTTGTTCACAAGATTGTCGCGGATGCTCCCGAAAATTAAGACACTTCTCTGCCATCAGAAGTGAGATACCCTCCACACCAAGTTAACCATGCGGACCGTTTATGCTCTATTCTGGAACCACAACATCGCAATTGTATTTAAGTGATAAAAACAATAAAAAACGGACATCTGTCGCACGGTGCTTTTAAGACAGTTTTTCCAAAGTTCAACCCTGACAGCTCGGGTTCTGCATAGTGTTGGACAGTGGACTTAATACTAGCCGAAAACTCTTTGGAGAGAAGAAGGACAATTCTGATCAGGAAAATTCTGCAAGCATGAAAGCGCGATTGCAACACATTGTAAAATGCCACTTTTGCGGAAAACAGGGACACAAAATTGCCGACTGCCGTGCGAGAAACAGAGATGAAACCCAACGAAGATCTTAACAGCATGCTGCCAGTTCGTCCGAAGTGAAGAGTGGAGTTCTTTCAAATGTGGAAAAGCTGGATATATCAAGTCAACTTGCCCTGGAGGATCATCATCATCCTCTCAAAATGAAGTGAATGAAAACCGAGGGAACCTGTGCCATACAAAAGAGCCAAAAGGTACCTTAATTCAATATGGGGAGTTGTATCCACTTTGCTTCGATTCCGGGCCAGAGTGTTTACTTGTCAAAAAAGCTGTAGCCCACAAGCTTTCCGGTAAACGAATTAACAACGTAGTAATTCTTAAGGGTATCGGAAACAATACTGTAACCAGCAAATACTGTAACTGAAAATTCTATCAAATGTTAAGCGAATACTCCCTTGAAGTTTATTTCATGTTGTAATAGTGTAATATTAATGATTTATTTATTTATTTTTATTAAAGTTCTTGGTGGTTTGTTCTTTATTCCTTTATTCCGCGCCTGTAGATAGACTGCTTCACATTTTTTTCCGGCAGCCTTTCTCTCTTATCACTAACCAAACAACATATAGACTGGACATGAGTACCGGAAAGTAGGCACAAAATGTATCAGAGGCATCTGGTCCAAACTCGCGAGTAAGGGAGTAAGATATACATATGATGTATTTTTGAACCGCTTACTCTACAGGAAAGTGCTTGGCGCAGTCTCTTCCATATGATTTGTGCGATAGAACGGCAACGCTGTTAACTTTTATCTCGCTCGCACTTACTCTCAGCTCTCAATGCTCTCTCTATGTTTAGGGATCGTTTCAATGTGTGTGTGTGTGTATTTGTCCGACCAGCAAAACTGCCCACAAATTCAATTTTTCCCTAATGCTGAGGCATTTCTACCCTTTTGAAGGCACGAGTAATATGAAATAGAGAAAGGGTTTGCCACGTCGATGCGAAATTCTTGCATTTTAGCTCGCTATCGTTGGTAAGGGTACCCAAGCGTTGCCATGTGTGCATTTAGAATATTTTGGACTCGCTATACACGCATACTTGCATATTTTGTGTATGAATAGAAGCATTTATGCGCTTGTGTGCCTGTTGCTTGCCTGCCTGTCTGTCCCCGATGCAAATTTAAGAAGATTTTGGGATTTCTTATTTTCGACCTCTACACACAGACACGCACATACAAATGTCTGTGAATGGGCTGATCATGGGCGCAAAACAAAATATCATTATTGGCACGCGTCTGACGCGCGCCCTAATTTTTTATGATTTTCAATGAAATTTTAGTAAAAATAAAAATCTTTAATATATTAAAATATAACAAATTAAAAAAAAAGGAGCGATTATATATTTATGGTTTTAATAATTTTGGTGATCAGTCACTTGACCCCCATATGCAGGTGCTTGCCAAAAGTTGACCCTTTCGGCCCAACGAACTGCTGCAGGTAATAAGGGGTTTACTTCTGGTACTCATGTCTAGTCTATATGTTGTTTGGTTAGTGCTTATACCCATTTTTAATGGCTTCAGGGTATAACAAGTAACTATAAACAAAGAATGCATAAATTCTTTCAAGATTTGTACAAAATTATTGTTCAATGACCCAATTCTCCAATATCCGTATTTTCTAAACAATTTATTTAACCTACTGACGCTAATAATGTAGCGAAAGGAGCAGTCCTCTCACACAAACATTAGGAAAAGATTAAACAGTGTCGGTCGCCAGCGAAAAAAGATGCTAGCAATCATTTGGGCGACTCAATACTATAAACCCTACCTTAACGGTTGTTAATTTTAAATTATAGCAGACCATCGACCATTAATTTGGTTCATAAGTTTTAAAGAACCTTATTCAAAACTGGTTCGCAGAAAACTCCAGTGGTAAGAATACGATTTTGAAGACATTTATAAAAAAGGATCACAGAATGTAGTAGCACAGTAAGTAGATTTCAGATAAAAGCACACGTTAACGATCACGAATCGAATTACTACATTCATAGTAAAGAAAAATGCATCACGCCAATAAACCATGAAGAAGTATTGGCAGAAACCAAGATCACATAAAATGACGCTATTCACTTTGTAACACAATATAGCCAAAGACAATATAAACACTAAGATGAGTAACGCCATACAACAAAATGCTACTATGCAGCTTGATTTTTTGAAAATTGAGAACGAAAACGAAATCTGTAGCATTGCGCTTTCACAGCCGAAAGAACGAAAAAGCTAAAAATAGAATTTGCTCTCAGCTTCGGCTCTATGAGGGCCGTGCAAGCAATTATGTTTGTATGCGTGTAACATACATACATAACAGCATATTTGAATGTATTGTTATCCACTGCTCTGGCAAAGTCTCTGGCTGACAAAGAAACAATTTTCTTAGTTTTTTAGCGCAGATCACGACATACCCAAAATTTCTGTTGATATATGAATGCATTTTGTGTACTGAGGTTGGCTCCGTACAAAAAAAATTGTATTTTTAAGTCGATGCGAATATTTATGTAATTATTTATATTTGAAATTATTAATTAAATTATTATTATTTTTAAGTAACACAAAATAAATTAAGGAAATAAAAGTGCAAATTTGATGTTTTCAAAGATACATTTAATTAATTTTTATTTATTTTTGTTTTATTATTTTTTGTTCGAATTATTAAGAACAAAGTACGCAGGGAACACCGCGAGGAGACCATTATAATTATAATGGGGTCATAACATATTTTCTGCGGAGCCAACCTCAGTACACAAAATGCATTCATATATCAACACAAATAGGTCACGATCTGCGCTAGAAAACTAACAAAATTAATTTCTTGCCAGCTAAAGCCAGAGCAGTGAATAACAACATATACATACATACTTTAAAGTTCTTATGCATGTATAATTCACGCATACAACCAAAGGTGCACGCACGCTATTGGCTGAGACAAGAACTTTTCTCGAGCATACACTGTCCAAAAAGAAATGTGAAATCAATCTATGTGTGCTATTTTCTTATCGTAGTTATTGCACAAGATGCGCCTTGTGGAAAATTTATTTAATTCTTAAATCTTCCCGTAAAATTAATCGTTACTATCTATGGTAATATATAATTTAAATAAAGCATGCATTTCATGGATAAAGCACAAGCACTTTGCGTCGATCGTAAGCTCTAAACTTTTTCGCTCAATGTACTTCGAAAACGAAGCGACGCAAAGCAGCATCGACCAGCTTTGCTGAAGGCAGGCTGGCGACTAACTTCGTAGCGCGTGTCAGTATCAGCAAGCCGGGACTTCGGCATTCGTTCGTCTGGTCCTTGAAGAACGAACAACCAGTCGGCAGGCATGCCGTACGAAGCCTCAAAGGCCAGATGGAAGACCAGGCTAGCAATTTTGCGACGCATTCAAATGTATGGGCGATACTCATCTAGTGTTTGTTAATATTGTCTTTGGTACCACCATGAGAGGCCATAATTAGTTTGTGTACACTTACATTGTATAAAACTCCAAACGAAGCAATTTGAAAGGATGTGCCTGCAACACTTAAGTTGCTAGCCTTTAAAGAACTAAATTTGTACTTTCTTAGACTCATGTTGAGAAACAAATTGTAAACGTTATGCTAACAAAAGAATAAAGAAATAAATAAAACTCAAGTTGCTATGGCATCCAAAAGCCATCAGACGATTCTTTAATTAATATATGTCGTGGTTAAATATTACGAATGAAAATGTCAAAGCATGGATAAATCGATTGTATGAATTTCACAGGAATGCGTTGCTTGTCCACTGATTCTAATGAGCCTTTATGCATTGCTTTATGCTTTCCATTATTACAATGCTGGCAGAGTTCTCTGTCCAGCGCAGCCTAGGGGTGACAGTAAGTTAGACAGAGAGGAATATAGTGCTTGCGCCTGAAAAACGAGTGTCAGTGTATGTGTGTGGTATATACACGTAATGGTGTACACACGTGGTGTAATGTTGGCATTGTGAAATCTGTCTTGTTCACAAGATTGTCGCGGATGCTCCCGAAAATTAAGACACTTCTCTGCCATCAGAAGTGAGATACCCTCCACACCAAGTTAACCATGCGGACCGTTTATGCTCTATTCTGGAACCACAACATCGCAATTGTATTTAAGTGATAAAAACAATAAAAAACGGACATCTGTCGCACGGTGCTTTTAAGACAGTTTTTCCAAAGTTCAACCCTGACAGCTCGGGTTCTGCATAGTGTTGGACAGTGGACTTAATACTAGCCGAAAACTCTTTGGAGAGAAGAAGGACAATTCTGATCAGGAAAACTCTGCAAGCATGAAAGCGCGATTGCAACACATTGTAAAATGCCACTTTTGCGGAAAACAGGGACACAAAATTGCCGACTGCCGTGCGAGAAACAGAGATGAAACCCAACGAAGATCTTAACAGCATGCTGCCAGTTCGTCCGAAGTGAAGAGTGGAGTTCTTTCAAATGTGGAAAAGCTGGATATATCAAGTCAACTTGCCCTGGAGGATCATCATCATCCTCTCAAAATGAAGTGAATGAAAACCGAGGGAGCCTGTGCCATACAAAAGAGCCAAAAGGTACCTTAATTCAATATGGGGAGTTGTATCCACTTTGCTTCGATTCCGGGCCAGAGTGTTTACTTGTAAAAAAAGCTGTAGCCCACAAGCTTTCCGGTAAACGAATTAACAACGTAGTAATTCTTAAGGGTATCGGAAACAATACTGTAACCAGCAAATACTGTAACTGAAAATTCTATCAAATGTTAAGCGAATACTCCCTTGAAGTTTATTTCATGTTGTAATAGTGTAATATTAATGATTTATTTATTTATTTTTATTAAAGTTCTTGGTGGTTTGTTCTTTATTCCTTTATTCCGCGCCTGTAGATAGACTGCTTCACATTTTTTTCCGGCAGCCTTTCTCTCTTATCACTAACCAAACAACATATAGACTGGACATGAGTACCGGAAAGTAGGCACAAAATGTATCAGAGGCATCTGGTCCAAACTCGCGAGTAAGGGAGTAAGATATACATATGATGTATTTTTGAACCGCTTACTCTACAGGAAAGTGCTTGGCGCAGTCTCTTCCATATGATTTGTGCGATAGAACGGCAACGCTGTTAACTTTTATCTCGCTCGCACTTACTCTCAGCTCTCAATGCTCTCTCTATGTTTAGGGATCGTTTAAATGTGTGTATGTGTGTGTATTTGTCCGACCAGCAAAACTGCGCAAAAATTCAATTGTTCTCAAATGCTGGGGCATTTCTACCCTTTTGAAGGCACGGCTAACATGAAATAGAGAAAGGGTTTGCCACGTCGATGCGAAATTCTTGCATTTTAGTTCGCTATCGTTGGTAAGGGTACCCAAGCATTGCCATGTGTGCATTTAAAATATTTTGGACTTTTTGAATAGCGATCACGCATACTTGCATATTTTGTATATGAATAGAAGCATTTATGCGCTTGTGTGCCTGTTGCTTGCCCGTCCCCGATGCAAATGTAACAAAATTTTAGGATTTCTTATTTTCGACCTCTACACATAGACACATACATACAAATGTCTGTGAATGGGCATATCATAGGCGCAAAGAAAATATCATTATTGGCACGCGTCTGACGCCCTATATAACTTAAAGCCCTTTATATCTTGGTATTAGCTTCTTCGAAATTCCTGGTGTGCTGCCAAAATTTTTTACCATGACATAGTCACCTATTTTAAATTTTAATGATACTTTCTTCTTTTTACTAATGCGCTCCTCATTTCTGACTTGAGTTTCTTTTTGACATGTTTCCAATCTTTCTAATATATTCCAAATTTTTTGAATCAAAACTGTTCACTTGTGTTAACTCTTCTAATTTTTTCTGTAATTCATCACAAATTTTTCCTTTCTCTTGTAGTCCGAATAACATTTCGCTTGGAAATTTCTTTATACTTTTGTGTTGTGTGTTGTTTATTGCATATTAAACATCTTCCACAATAACATCCCAATGTAATCCCTTTTCTGATTCCGCCATTTTTGCCATTATCGGACCCAGATCCCTATTTAATCTTTCCACCTGCCCATTTGCTTGGGGGCATCCAGTTGCTATTTTAATATGTGTTACTCCCTCATTATTAAAAAAAAACTATAAATCCTTTGCAGTAAAACAACTTCCTCTATCCGATATAATGAACTTAGGTCGGCTATAAGCTCTGAAAAAATCCTTTAATGCTCTAATCGCTTCTTTTGTAATTGTTGTCTTTGCTGCGTATAGTCTAACAAGTTTGGAAAATCCGTCAACCGCCGCAAATATATATTTATTAGCTCTTCCTGAATTAATTGGTCCGTAATGGTCTATATGGATCATCTCCCATGGTTTGTCTCCTTTCGGTATGCTATGTAGTAGTCCTTCACTCTAGCCCGACTTGGGGGCGAAAGCAATGCATTTTAAACAATTTCCTATATGCTTTCTTGCTTTTTCCTTTATATGTGGGAAACAATAACTCTTTCCAATAGCATCAATCATCTTATCTCTTCCTGCATGTCCCAACTCATCATGATATTTGTAAAGGACATGTTCTTCCGTTGGTACATAAAAAACTAATCTATCATTTGTCTTTCTGAAAATTCCCTTATTTCCTTGCAGAAGGTATTATAATTTTGTCGTGAAATGTGTAACGCATAGAAGGAGACATCTCCGACCCCATAAAGTGTATATATTCTTGATCAGCATCAACAGCCGAGTCGATATAGCCATGTCCGTCTGTCCGTCTGTCTGTTTTTATGCGAACTAGTCCCTCAGTTTTAAAGCTATCTTAATGAAACTTTGCAGAACTCCCTCTTTCTATTGCACGCAGCACATATGTGAAAACCAGCTGGATCGGACCACTATATCATATAGCTGCCATTGGAACGATCGGTCGAAAATTAAGTTTTTGTATGTAAAAACATTTTGTTTATCAAGATATCTTGACCAAACTCGGCATTTATTAGTTTCTCTTTACTATTCATATATATGCACAATCCTAGTAGGATCGGACCACTATATCATATAGCTGTCACAGGATCGATCGGTCGAAAATTAAGTTTTTGTATGAAAAAACGATTGGTTTTTCAAGATATCTTGACCAAACTCGGCATTTATTAGTTTTACTTTACTCCTCATATATGTGCAAAATCCTATTAAGATCGGACCAATATATCATATAGCTGCCATACGAACGATCGGTCGAAAATTAAGTTTTTGTATGAAAAAACATTTTGTTTTTCAAGATATCTCAACCAAACTCGGCATTTGTTAGTTTTACTATGCTCCTCATATATATGCAAAATCCTATTAAGATCGGATCACTATATCATATAGCTGAAATAGGAACGATCGGTCGAAAATTAAGTTTTTGTATGAAAAAACATTTTGTTTATCAAGATATCTTGACCAAACTCGGCATTTATTAGTTTTACTTTACTATTCATATATATGCAAAATTCTATTAAGATCGGACTACTATATCATATAGCTGCCATAGGAACGATCGGTCGAAAATTAAGTTTTTTTATGAAAAAACATTTTGTTTTTCAAGATATCTTGACCAAACTCGGCACTTATTAGTTTTACTTTACTCCTCATATATATGCAAAATCCTATTAGGATCGGACCACTATATCATATAGCTGTCATAGGATCGATCGGTCGAAAATTAAGTTTTTGTATGAAAAAACATTTTGGCATTTATTAGTTTTACTTTACTCCTCATATATATGCAAAATCCTATTAAGATCGGATCACTATATCATATAGCTGCCATAGGAACGATCGGTCGAAAACTAAGTTGTATGAAAAAACATTTTGCTTATCAAGATATTTTAACCAAACTCGGCATTTACTATTTTCCCGGTACTTATTAGATAGGGGCAAAGCACTATGAGCATTATGAAAAGGTTGGGTCTGCAAGGGTATTAGATCTTTGGCGTGCCGAAAATAGCCCTTCTTTCTCGTTTTAAATAGCTTATGCTCTTCTTTTTCTAACAGCTTTCTAATATCCACTAGTTTGTCATCTTTGCCTTCGCAAATAACCAAATTATCCTCAAAGCTATTTGATTCAATAACTAAAATATCCTCATAACATCTGCTCAACGCAACCACGTGTTGTATTTGTTTGCCCGATCTATGTACTAACTCAAAATCATAATTGTGTAGCTCTAACGCCCATCTAGCGATTCTTGGATTTAAATCTATTTTGTCAAGCGTTAAAGTTAATCTGTCATTATTTTAAATCGTTTCCCTGAAGATATATACGAAATCTACGTAATGCATAAATTATAGCTAGCGTTTCTAACTCAAAATTATGATATTTAGACTGAACCTCTGTTGTTCTTTAAAAAAAACCGGATGTAACTTTCTATCTTCTTTTTTTGAAATAATACCGCCTCAAACCCCAATGCACTAGCATCACAATGTGTTTCTATTTCTTCTTTGTAATTATATATTGATAGTACTGGCGCCTCTAACAATTTGTCTTTTAACATATTGAAACACATAAGCTCCTCTTCTCCAAACTTGAATTTTTTATCTTTTTTAATAAATCATATAAAGGTTAAGCTAATATAGAAAAGTCAAGAATAAACCTCCTGAAGTAGGAGCATAACCCTAAGAAACTTTGCACTCCCTAAATTTTGTTTAGTATTGGAAAGGATTTTACCTCTTCTTATCCTTTTTCATCTGCCCTTACGCTTTTACTATCCACCAAAAATCCTAAATATTTAACGCTGCTCTTAAAAAATTCACACTTGTCTAATTTCAGCTCTAGTTTGTTTCGAACTAGTCTTATAAAAACTTCCTTTAAAGTCTCCATTACTTTATTATTTCTTATCATATTGCAAAATATATTATTAACAAATCTCTGAAATACATGCGGCGCAGTTTTCAACCCCATTGGTAGCCTAAGAAATTCATATTGCCCTAGAGGGGTAACAAATGAAGTATATTTAATAGATTGCTCATTAACAAAACATGAAAATACCCATTTTTTAGGTCCAACTTTGTAAAAACTGTTTTTCCGCATAGCCTGTCTAACAAATCAATGGTAGCGGGTAATTATCTATACATATAATTTTGTTAGTCTCTTCGTGCAATAGTTTTTGTAACTTTTTATTATTCCATATAAGATAGCCGTCTAGGTGTACAATTATACAATACTTTGTCATTTTCTAATCTTATGCTTAGCTCATGTCTTATTTTTGGCTGATTTGGCCTTATCGCTTTAGCATAAGTATTCTCAAATAAATTTTCAAATTCACACTTTGTGCTATATCAATGTTTTCACTGTTTTATTAGAGTCTTCACAACTTATTGCTAAAATTTCCCTATCCAAATTGTCTTCTAACACTCTAATCCTAGTGATTTCACCATTCGCTGGAGATTCATTAACATGCTTATTATTATTTACTGTATCGTTTCCTTTATCTTCTAAAATGACTTTTTCAATCCCGGTTTGATTATGACAAATTTCATTACTGAAAAATTTCCTCTTTATCAGGCTCGAACCTAACCCCTCCATCACTAACTATCTCATCACTAACAATTTCGATACTAATCACATTCTTGCTAACTATTTCATCACTAATTATTTTATTACTAACTATCTCATCACTAACAGCTTTATCACTTAGAGCACTAACCAAACAACATATAGACTGGACATGAGTACCGGAAAGTAGTCACAAAATGTATCGGAGGCGTCTGGTCCAAACTCGCGAGTAAGGGAGTAAGATATACATTTGATGTATTTTTGAACCGCTTACTCTACAGGAAAGTGCTCGGCGCACTCTCTTCCATATGATTTGTGCGATAGAACGGCAACGCTGTTAACTTTTATCTCGCTCGCACTTACTCTCAGCTCTCAATGCTCTCTCTATGTTTAGGGATCGTTTAAATGTGTGTGTGTGTGTGTATTTGTCCGACAAGCAAAACTGCGCACAAATTCAATTTTTCTCAAATGCTGAGGCATTTCTACCCTTCTGAAGGCACAGCTAATATGAAATAGAGAAAGGGTTTGCCACTTCAATGCGAAATTCTTGCATTTTAGCTCACTATCGTTGGTAAGGGTATAATATTCAAATCAAAAGCATCCATAAAATCTCTTCCAAGCACAGCGTATTACCTCATAAACTCATTTGCCACAATTATAACATTAAAATAAACATTTATTAACTTTTTCTTCATATAACATAAGATTTTTCCAACATTTCTTAGTTTACTTCCATTAAAACCTACATACGAATTCGCATCTGGCATACGCCTTATTCCTGATGGCACAAACTTTTCCTTTAAAAATGAAGTAGGGCTGCCAGAATCTATGAGGCATTCTGCACTTATTGATTTCTTAAATGAGCTTCTAAAATGAATTCTTAAGTATCTTACATATTTACTTTCCATAACAGACTTCCCATTTGGATATCCTGCTATTAGGTGATCCTTTGAACCGCACGCATGGCAAGATCCTGGCTTCCGTTTAGGCTTTAAACAATCTTTAGCCCAATGACCCTTGACATTGCAATTGTAGCAATGTTGTTGTTTGTCCGCCTGTGTTTCCTGGGCAGCTTGTTTTAATACAGTGTTTCGTGTCTGTTTAATTGGCCATCTTATAGATGTAAACGCGCAAATTTGAGCCGGATTGGTAAAACAATGCATCTAGCTTGAATACGCAAGTTTATGCAAGGTATGCCTCGAATAATACCCTCGATTAACTCCTCTACATCAATAATAATGTCCTGTGCCAATATTTTTTTTCGCTAAAGTATGTGGCGAACACCTCATCTGGTTTCCAAGCCCGATCCTCAAACTTCTGGAGTAGTTCCCATTTTAAAAATCTTCCACCGAACGCCAAAACCAATTGGTTTAGCATCTGGTCAATCGGAGCAATGAGTAAGGAATCACTTCAAAGCAACACCTTTCAATTCACTTATACAAAGCAAGTGCTGTTGCATCTCATTTAGCTTGTAGATTTTGGCCACATTGGAGAATTGCATTACCCATTTACGCACCTCACTTTCTCCAGTAAATTCTAATAAAATTTCCTTGGCCAAATTCATCGCTCCAGTTGAATGCAAGCATTTAAATTGTCTCCGATAGCGTTGCCAATTTCGTCGATTCTTTCAGCGTTGCCGGCCGCTCCAACTTGGCCAGCTGCAGCAGCGCTGCCAGCTGTACCCGCGTGATCAACTGCACCAGCGTTGCCGTCTGTCGACCGTGGTCTTTCTTCAGTGTGACCATCTTCTAACTCCAACAAATCGCCATCACTTTCCTGCTCTCCCCCGTTGTTTCTGTCGATTTGCTGGTTGTTGTTTACCCTTGAAGTTCTTCCAGGAATTTTCGTGACGAATCGATTTCAGCAACACGGTGACATTTGCTATTTCGTCACGCTGCTGTTGTATTACGATTTTCAACGCATTTTGGACCTCAATTGCCTGCTCCCGGTTTACTTGAAGTCCAAGTTCCTCTGCAGCAACGTCTGGCATATCCACTGGTACTTGATTTAATCTAGCCTTCAGCTCAGTTTTTGTACCCTCTGTTGGCAAATTTAATATTGCCAACCGACTCTTAAATGTCCCTATTGATAAGTCCTTTATATTTATTTTTTCCATTTTTTATTATTATTATTATTTTTTTTTTTTGTGAGTTAATCCCACTTCTGATATTATAATAGTGTAATGATTCATTTATTTATTTAAGCTCTTGGTGGTTTGCCTCTTTATCACCGCAACGTCTTCTTTATTTCGCGCCTGTAGATAGACTGCCTCACATTTCATCTCGGCAGCCCTTCTCTCTTATCGATATTACATTTATTTCCTCATCGATATAAACTTATGCTGTTGTTATACTTAACCACTAACCAAACAACATATAGACTGGACATCACATACAAACAGCGTTGTCACAAAAAGTATCGGAGGCATCTTGTCCAAAATCGCGAGTAAGGGAGTAAGATATACATATGATGTATTTTTGAACCGCTTACTCTACAGGAAAGTGCTCGGCGCACTCTCTTTCATATGATTTGTGCGATAGAACGGCAACGCTGTTAACTTTTATCTCGCTCGCACTTACTCTCAGCTCTCAATGCTCTCTCTATGTTTAGGGATCGTTTAAATGTGTGTGTGTGTGTATTTGTCCGACAAGCAAAACTGTGCACAAATTCAAATTTTCTCAAATGCTGAGGCATTTCTATTCTTCTGAAGTCACGGCTAATATGAAATAGAGAAAGGGTTTGCCACGTCGATGCGGAATTCTTGCATTTTGGCTCGCTATCGTTGGTAAGGGTACCCAAGCGTTGCCATGTGCGCATTTAAAATATTTTGGACTCGCTATTGACGCTTACTTGCATATTTTGTATATGAATAGAAGCATTTATGCGCTTGTGTGCCTGTTGCTTGCCTGCCTGTCCCCGATGCAAATGTAACAAGATTTTAGGATTTCTGATTTTGGACATCTACATAAATGGGTCAACTTTTGGCAAGCACCTGCATATGGAGGTCAAGTGACTGATCACCAAAATTATTAAAACCATAAATATATAATCGCTCCTTTTATTTAATTTGGTATATTTTAATACTTTAAAGATTTTTATTTTATTCAAATTTCATTCATCAAAATCATTAAAAAGAAGGGCGCGCGTCAGACGCGTGCCAATAACGATATTTTCTTTGCGCCCATGATCTGCCCATTCACAGACATTTTATGTGTGTGTCTGTGTGTAGAGGTCCAAAATCAGAAATCCTAAAATCTTGTTAAATTAGCATCGGGGACAGGCAGGCAGGCAAGCAACAGGCACACAAGCGCATAAATGCTTCTATTCATATACAAAATATGCAAGTATGCGTGAATAGCGAGTACAAAATATTTTAAATGCACACATGGCAATGCTTGGGTACCCTTACCAACGATAGCGAGCTAAAATTCAAGAATATCGCATTGACGTGGCAAACCCTTTCTCTATTTCATATTAGCTGTGCCTTCAGAAGGGTAGAAATGCCTCAGCATTTGAGAAAAATTGAATTTGTGCGCAGTTTTGCTTGTCGGACAAATACACACACACACACACACATTTAAACGATCCCTAAACATAGAGAGAGCATTGAGAGCTGAGAGTAAGTGCGAGCGAGATAAAAGTTAACAGCGTTGCCGTTCTATCGCACAAATCATATGGAAGAGAGTGCGCCGAGCACTTTCCTGTAGAGTAAGCGGTTCAAAAATACATCAAATGTATATCTTACTCCCTTACTCGCGAGTTTGGACCAGACGCCTCCGATACATTTTGTGACTACTTTCCGGTACTCATGTACAGTCTATATGTTGTTTGGTTAGTGACTTAACATAGATAGCGACACTATAATAACTTAGCTAGGGCTACACATGATGATCTTATCCTATTACAATGTTATTTTAAATGATTGCTTAAATTATAATATTGTAATCGGCCGCGAAATTCTATATCACGACTTTAGTGTCACCTATCAATTGATAAGCACATATTGCTTAAAACAAAACCTGTATGTGCTGTATATGTAACTAATAACTGCTCTGAGCTAGACTGAGTCGTGCAATGTAGATACAACTCTTTTATATGATACTTTAAACGGTTATTGTAGCTCTTTTATTGATGGAGTTCCTAAAAGTCAAGTTACAACAGGCCAATTAAAAATACGCATAGTCGGCTCAAACAACCCCGTTCGACCATACCATACCGACTGAGTTTAGATGAAAAGGAAATAGTATGAAATATGATCACAGAACAATTAGATTCAAATATTATTCTTTTGTAACGTCGCCAAATAATCTTTCTTGAGTTTTGAAATTAGAGAAGGGGAATTTCGTCGTAAGAAACGAAAGAAACGAGCATTGATTGACTTGCCGCCCCCACAGTCTGTTACCCAAGTGAGGCAACTAATGAAACCATTCTATAGCGATACGTGCAAGAGTAAAGTATTCGAGTGGAAATTAGAGCATGAGCAAATTCGCCATAAGGTCATTAAAATATTGACAGACGAACCTATGCTTACCATATTCGATCCTCAGCATTCAATAGAACTGCATACCATGGCCAGTATGTATGGTTACGGTGCCATTTTATTGAATATTACAGAAAACGAACTTCGCTGCCTAAATCCTGATATTATTCATACTAATTAGAGACGTTAGGTGTATTCAAGACACTTCTTTGATATATAAATATAACAATAAAACACAACACTTCAGCGAAACCGGGAGTAAGAAGACACCTTAGCCAGGAGTAACTTTTTATACTCTCGAATAACTCGCAACTCGCATAACTCGCGGGCATTAGGCATTGATAGGATCTACGTTGATGCCTATACCTCTTATAGGTTCTGAGATCTGTGCGTTCATATATACGCACGTTTATATATATCCGATATATCCAGAAATTTCTTAAAATTACCGATTAAACGCACAGTTCTTTGGTCTGATTCTGAAGCCACGCTCATTAGATTCGGTCACATCCTTCGGCTTTGGCAACATTTGTATCGAATCGAGTGGCTGAAATCCAAGAGTGGACGGAGGACGCCGAGTCAACAACATAAGTCAACAAAGCAGATATCGTTTAAAGAGGCTGCGATATGATGACATTTTAGCGTTGATGTGGTTCAATGGCTTTTCATTTTTTAAGGAACATTGAGAATCCTGGCCGGTTAGCCAGCATCTGATGACAGATACGTGTATTCATACATATAGTTGTAAAACTTTGATGCAAGTATAAACAAATATAAAAGACGCAAATGCATAGCATAAATATATTTGTATATATGTATGGACATACAAGTGCAGATACATACATGCAGTGCTGCGCACATAAGTAATACCACTAACCAAACAACATATAGACTGGACATGAGTACCGGAAAGTAGGCACAAAATGTATCCTAGATATCTGGTCCAAACTCGCCAATATGGGAGTAAGATATACATATGCGTATTTTTGCACCGCTTACTCTACAGGAAAGTGCTTGGCGCACTCTCTTCCCTATGATTTGTGCGATAGAACGGCAACGCTGTTAACTTTTATCTCGCTCGCACTTACTCTCAGCTCTCAATGCTCTTTCTATGTTTAGGGATCGTTTAAATGTGTGTGCGTGTGAGTTAACAACTAAACATATAAGATACACTCTCACAGTCATACATTGGTATTTCTAAGTACGCAACACACAATCATAAGTATTTGGTTGCCCTCAGCAACAAATACAACAACACACAGCCTTAAGCATTTTGGTTGCCCTCAGCAACAAAGTAGTATTCTTGTAAACAATGCTGACCCGCTGCCAAGAGTTCTGCGCACAGCAACTGAAAACGGACACCCGTGCTGCTTGCGCAAGAATGCTGAGTCGGCATGCCGACTCTAGCGTATGGCGTGATGCATTGGCTTCACAGGGCAAGATTAAGCTTGAACATTTCTGTAGCCTTTAGTTTCAATCTAGATCGCAACATTATAAGATGAGTAAATGATTAAACTCCGGCATTGCCGTCAATAAACGTTATTTGTGTTATCAATCATAGTTGACCACGTCCAAGACGGGCAACTGGGAAAGTTCCCACAACCTAATCACATCGTTCCAACAGCCTCCTGTTGGATTCATCGCCACCTCATAAGGAGAAGGATTCACCTGTTGGATTAACCACACATCGTCGCCAGACAACGAAGTTACGACGGAAGACTTAATTGGCGCCCAACCAATAAATAGGAACCCATACCATGTAAGTTCATAAGTGATTTCAGTTTTGAAGAAATTATTCACGAACGCCACGTACCGATACGTGTGATTTTTATAAAAAAAAAAAAAGTGTAATGTAAAGTAAATATTGCTGCTTTCTTCTGCCGGCATTTCATTCCTTTAAATCATTGCATACTTTTATAAAAATTGTTGCATACTTTTACAAAAAATGGTTGCATACTTTTACCAGCGTTCTGTGTCAATAAAGCATTGCATACCTTAAACGAATAATTATTGCATACTTTCGGCAGCATTATATTTTTTGCTGCATACCCTTAACAATTTTTTATAATAAATATTGCATACCCCAAGATACACCAGTTTCCTTTATTGCCAACAGTATTACCTGCCGATCTTTCTCGATCGGCCTAAATTTTGAAAAGTGCCAACCATAAGCCAATGAGCTGGAATTTTAGGGAGGTAAAAGTTGAATATAATAGTGACGATAGCTGGGAGGGGGAAATCAATTTCTCAGTAGATCCTACTCCTGCAGATACCGTTGTAACTGAAGAAATGGAGCCGGCTCAAGTTCAGACTCTCATAGAGGGTGCCATCAGGCAAGCTTTAACGCAACAACAAAATCAGTTTCAAGCACAAATAACCGCTTTAGCTTCACAAGTACAGAGTTTGCAGGTGGAAGCGCCGCAAATCATCACATACGAGAAAATATCCGTCGATCCTAACGCCAAATGCGATATTCCCTTGGACATTATTAAATCTGTGCCGGATTTCTCCGGCGTACAGGATGAGTATGTAGCGTGGAGGCAAGCAGCCATCTACGTATACGAACTATTCACGAACTATCCAAAGAGCACTGCACACTACCAAGCGGTAGCGATCATTAGGAACAAAATCGAAGGCCCAGCTGGAGCCTTACTAGTGTCTCACAACACTGTCCTAAATTTCGATGTAATACTAGCTAGGCTAGATTGCACATACTCGGATAAAACATCCTTGCGCTTGTTGAGACAATGTTTGGAGTTAGATACTCGGGGCGAAATGTCCCTGATGCAATACTACGATGACGTCGAAAAGAAACTCACGCTCGTAACTAACAAAATTATAATGTCTCACGACCAAGAAGGCGCCGATTTGCTCAACCGGGAGGTCAGAGACGACGCCTTGCACGCCTTTATCTCCGGTCTCAGAAAGCCGTTGAGAGCGGTTGTGTTCCCTGCACAACCAAAAGATCTACCATCCGCACTAACCCTTGCCAGAGAGTCAGAAGCTAGCATTGAGAGAAGCATGTTCGCGAACCCTTACGGTAAAGCCTTGCAAGACCGAGCGCAAATTGCTGAAAGTAACAAAAGCCGTGCCCAAGGCAAACAAACCTGATTTAACAAAGATGAGCAAAATCAGGAGAGAAATCCCCATTTTGTGAACCCCAAAAGGGCGGTCCCCCAGCCCCAGGCCACTAAAGACAATCAAACCGAGGCTCCACAGCCCATGGAAGTTGACACTTCCTCCAGATTTAGACAAAAAACCGACTACAGCAAGCGTCAGGCTAATGAGTCCAACGCACCAAAACGCAAGAATTCGTCAGACCGTTCAACAGGTCAAAGACGACAACGCGTTAACAATGTCGTACAATCAGATTCCAAAGAAGCCGTAACTGAATTCGAGAAGGCGGCCAAAGAGGCAGTTGAAGAACTAGAGAGTGAGAACGAGTTCACACCTGGTGACGACACGATTAATTTTTTAGGGAACACTCCCGGCTTCCGTACATTGACCGACAGTTGGCTGGGAGAACTCTGAAGATGTTGATTGACACTGGCGCGGCAAAAAATTATGTGTAGCCCTTAACAGAGCTAAAGACCATAACGCCGGTCGCCAAGTCATTCTCAGTAAACTCAATCCACGGGTCTACCGAAATCAAGCGCAAATGCTTGATGAATATTTTCCAACATACTTCCCCGCTTTTTCTCCTCGATACCCTAAGTTCTTTCGACGCCATCATAGGCTTCGACTTGCTAACACAAGCCGGAGTCAAATTGAACTTTGCAAAAAACAGTCTCGAATACCAGAGTACATCTGAAAAACTCCAGTACTATCAATGTGCTGATGTGAACTTCACCGATGTCAACGACATCGTAGTCCCCCCTTCCGTAAAGAAAGAGTTTAGGGACATGATACTCAGAAACAAAAGAGCTTTCTCAAATACAGATGAACCTCTCCCTTTTAATACTGCTGTTATCGCTACAATCCGAACAGTAGACAACGAACCTGTGTATTCAAGATACCCAAGTCTCATGGGTGTTTCTGACTTCATAAACAAAGAAGTCAAACAATTACTGGACGATGGCATAATCAGGCCCTCCGGATCGCCTTACAATAGCCCAACATGAGTGGTTGATAAAAAAGGCACTGACTCATACGGTAACCCAAGAAAAAGGTTGGTAATCGACTTCAGGAAACTGAACGAAAAAACCATACCGGACCGTTACCCCATGGCGAGCATCCCCATGATCTTAGCAAATCTAGGAAAGGCGAAATACTTCAATACCCTCGACTTAAAGTCTGGGTACCATCAAATCTACCTTGCGGAGCATGACCGCGAAAAGACTTCGTTTTCAGTAAGCAGCGGCAAGTACGAGTTCTGTCGCCTACCATTCGGCCTGCGCAATGCAAGCAGCATATTCCAAAGGGCAATAGACGATATCCTGAGGGAACATATAGGAAAGATTTGCTTTGTCTATGTAGACGACGTCATAATTTTTTCTAAAAATGAAACGGAGCACCTTAAACACATTAACATTGTGTTAAAATGTCTAATCGACGCCAACATGCGTGTAGGCCCTGAAAAGACTCGATTCTTCAAGGAAAGTATCGAATTCCTGGGTTTCATTGTAACCAAAGACGGAGCAACATCCGATCCCAAAAAAGTTAAAGCCATTCAGGAATTCCCTGAACCAAAGAGTGTCTACAGCGCTAGGTCCTTCTTGCGGTTAGCCAACTACTATAGGATCTTTATTAAGGACTTTGCCGCTATAGCGCGTCCGATATCGGACATACTTAAAGGGGAAAGTGGTTCAGTTAGCAGGCACGTGTCAAAGAAATTCCCTGTTGAATTTAATGAAGTTCAACGCGATGCATTTCACCGTCTGTGGAGTATTTTGGCATCAGAAGATGTCATGTTAATGTATCCAGACTTCCAGAAACCGTGATGCTTCGGCCAGTGGAATTGGCGCGGTTCTTTCCCAAGGCAATAGGCCAATAACAATGATTTCTCGCGCCTTAAAACAGCCGAATTGCTGAATTGCTGGCCATTGTGTGGGCTTTAGGCAAACTGCAGAACTTTCTGTACGGTTATAGAGAAATTAACATTTTCACGGACTACCAGCCGCTCACGTTCGCTGTGTCAGATAAGAACACGAATTCCAAGATTAAAAGATGGAAATCTTACATTGACCAGCACAATGCCAAAATGTTTTATAAACCGGGCAAAGAGAATCTGGTGGCGGATGCCCTTTCAAGGCAAAACATTAATGCTCTGCAAAATGGGCCCCGTTCGGACGCTGCAACCGTTCACAGCGAACTTTCCCTGACCTACACGGTCGAAACAACAGACAAACCTTTGAATTGCTTTAGGAACCAGATTGTCCGAGAGGAATCGCGCTTTCCGTTAAAGCGAAACTTGTTGCTGTTTCGCAGCAAAACACGCCACTTGATCAGTTACACTGACAAGAGCACAATTCTCAAAACTCTCAAAGAAGTTGTGAACTCTGGAGTCGTTAATGCAATACATTGCGATCTTCCCACGTTGGCAAGTTTCCAACACGACCTGATCTTGCATTTCCCTGCCACCCAATTCTGGCATTGCAAAAATCTTGTGCAAGATATAACGGACAAAAACGAGCAGTTAGAAATCATCACTGTCGAGCACAATCGAGCGCACAGAGCAGCTCAGGAAAACATTAAACAAGTACTTCGTGACTATTATTTTCCCAATATGGCCAGTTTGGCCAAAGAAGTGGTTGCAAACTGCAGGGTCTGTACTAAAGCCAAGTACGATAGGCACCCGAAGAAACAAGAACTCGGGGAAACGCCTATACCAAGTAATACTGGCGAAATGTTGCATATTGACATTTTCTCGACAGACAAGAAACAGTTCTTGACCTGCATAGACAAATTCTCCAAATTTGCAGTCGTCCAACCGATACTATCCAGAACGATAATCGATGTCACAAGCCCTCTACTGCAAATTGTTAACCTTTTCCCCGCAACCAAGACAATTTATTGCGATAACGAGGCGGCCTTCAATTCCGAGACCATCACTTCGATGCTCCGAAACGCCATTTGCATTGTGAATGCGGCTTCGCTTCACAGCACCTCAAACGGCCAGGTGGAGCGCTTTCATAGCACCCTGACCGAAATTGCGAGATGCCTTAAGTTAGACAAGAAAATCAGCGACACTACAGAATTAATCTTAAAGGCTACGATAGAGTACAACAAAAGTTTGCACTCAGTAACCCGCGAGAAACCAATAGAGGTCGTCCATGCCGCAGCTTATGATCGTAGCGAGAACGTCAAAGACAGGCTAATTAAGGCACAGCAAGACAATATCAAAAGGTACAATGGTAGGTAGGAGAAAAGGTGTTCCAGAAGAGCAACAAGAGGCTAGGGAACAAGTTAACTCCCTTATGCTCAGAACAAAAGGTCGAAGCAGACCTGGGAACGTCTGTCCTCATTAAGGGGAGGGAGGTCCATAAGGACAACCTGAAATAAGTTTTTTCCACAATTAGCTAGTAAGCCAACTTAGAGTTAGAACATCGTCTTATATTGTTCGCCCATTTCAGGTTTGCACTCACTTTGCTTGTGGCACTAGCAGCGGTAAATGCTCGGATCACCGACTTCTCGCATGCCAATAACATTCCGGTCTTAGACGGGGAAGTACTGGTGTTCGATCAACGTAGCTACTTGAGGCACTCAAGTAACATTTCTGAATTTTTTAGTATGGTAGACGAGACGGAAAAACTGTCCGATTCCTTTCCACAGTCGCATATGCGCAAACTACTAGGCGTAGATACAGATCACCTTAAAACATTGTTGTCCGTTCTTCAAGTGCATCACAGATTTGCACGAAGCCTCGATTTCTTAGGCACTGCCTTGAAGGTTGTTGCTGGCACCCCTGATGCTTCAGATTTCCTAAGGGTCCGCCTTACAGAGACGCAGTTGGTGGAGGCTAACTCCAAACAGATACTAATAAGCTCCGAAACGCAAAAACAAATAAACAGACTGACGGACACTATCAACAAAATTATCAGTTCCCGCAAAGGCGATTTGGTTGACACTCCTCATTTATTCGAGACACTGTTTGCAAGAAATAGAATACTGAAATTCAAAATTTAATACTCACCATAACGTTGGCAAAAGCAAACATAGTAAATCCTACAATCCTTGATCATACCGATCTGAAATCACTTATCGAACAAGATACCCCAATAGTGAGCTTAATAGAAGCTTCTAAGATCAAGGTCCTTCAGTCCGAGAATATTATCCACATATTAATAGCCTACCCTAAAGTTGAGTTTAGCTGCCAAAAGGTCTCCGTCTACCCCGTTTCACACCAACAAACCATTCTGCGACTCGACGAAGACACGTTGGCGGAATGCGAAAAGGATACCTTTGCAGTTACAGGATGCACCGTAACTACGCATAACACCTTCTGCGAACGAGCACGGCGCGAAACCTGTGCTAGCTCCCTTCACGCGGGAAACATCGCCAACTGCCACACTCAACCTAGCCACTTGAAAACGATAATGCCTGTAGACGACGGCGTCGCGGTTATCAACGAAGCGACAGCGCGCGCCCGAACAGATGATGGCGCAGAGGTAACCATCTCAGGAACCTTTTTGATAACTTTCGAACGGTCTGCAGCTATCAATGGCACAGAATTTGTAAACTTGCGGAAATCACCAAGCAAAGAGCCTGGCACCGTGAGGTCACCGCTCCTAAACATCATCGGACATGACCCGGCACTAGGCATACCACTCCCGCATCGTATGAACATCAACAACTTGCAATCAATTCGAGATTTCAAGGAGGAGGTAATTGCGGCTGGCTCGCCTAAACTCTGGTTCGCGGTTGGTGCGGTCCTGAACGTCGGATTAATTGGCTCATTCGTCCTTTTTATGGCACTAAGGAGAAAGCGAGCTACATTAAGGATGCAGAAGGCTTTGGACAACTTTAATATGACCGAGGACGGCCATCATCCTGAGAGGGGGGTAGTTAACAACTAAACATATAAGATACACTCTCACAGTCATACATTGTTATTTCTAAGTACGCAACACACAATCATAAGTATTTGGTTGCCCTCAGCAACAAATACAACAACACACAGCCTTAAGCATTTTGGTTGCCCTCAGCAACAAAGTAGTATTCTTGTAAACAATGCTGACCCGCTGCCAAGAGTTCTGCGCACAGCAACTGAAAACGGACACCCGTGCTGCTTGCGCAAGAATGCTGAGTCGGCATGCCGACTCTAGCATATGGCGTGATGCATTGGCTTCACAGGGCAAGATTTAGCTTGAACATTTCTGTAGCCTTTAGTTTCAATCTAGATCGCAACATTATAAGATGAGTAAATGATTAAACTCCGGCATTGCCGTCAATAAACGTTATTTGTGTTATCAATCATAGTTGACCACGTCCAAGACGGGCAACTGGGAAAGTTCCCACAACCTAATCACATCGTTCCAACAGCCTCCTGTTGGATTCATCGCCACCTCATAAGGAGAAGGATTCACCTGTTGGATTAACCACACATCGTCGCCAGACAACAAAGTTACGACGGAAGACTTAATTTGTGTATGTGTCCGACAAGCAAAACTGCGCACAAATTCAATTTTTTCCAAATGCTGAGGCATTTCTACCCTTTTGAAGGCACGAGTAATATGAAATAGAGAAAGGGTTTGCCACGTCGATGCGAAATTCTTGCATTTTAGTTCGCTATCGTTGGTTAGGGTACCTACGCGTTGCCATGTGTGCATTTAGAATATTTTGGAGTCGCTATACCCGCATACTTGCATATGTTGTGTATGAATAGAAGCATTTATGCGCTTGTGTGCCTGTTGCTTGCCTGCCTGCCTGTCCCCGATGCAAATTTAACAAGATTTTAGGATTTCTCATTTTGGACCTCTACACATAGACACACACATACAAATGTCTGTAAATGGGCTGATCATGGGCCCAAAAGAAAATATCATTATTGGCACGCGTCTGACGCGCGCCATTCTTTTTAATGATATTGATGAATCTTGTTAAATTTGCATCGGGGACAGGCAGGCAGGCAAGCAACAGGCACACACGCGCATAAATACTTATATACATAGAGAGATCATTGAGAACTAAAAGTAAGTGCGTGCGAGATAAAAGTTAACAGCGTTGCCGTTCTATCGCACAAATCGTATGGAAGAGAGTGCGCCAAGCACTTTCCTGTAGAGTAAGCGGTTCAAAAATACATCATATGTATATCTTACTCCCTTACATTTTGTGCCTACTTTCCGGTACTCATGTCCAGTCTATATGTTGTTTGGTTAGTGGTAAGACGATGTCACATTGGCATGCCAAGACAGCGTGTTCACGGATAACCGCTGATCTTTTATTTTAGCCGCTCCGAGAGTGAGTGGCAATATGTATGAGTACACCCGCTCTCTCTCTCTCTCTCTCTCTCTCTTTAAAGCTGTTAACTAATAACAGCAGATTACATTAATGTATTCATAAGGTAATCATATGCACTCAACTTTGAAAAAATTGCTTCTGAGATAATCATCAAGCGCAGACGTGTTTATTCGTTGTCAATAATATTTGAATATGGAAAACTGGAACTACGTCAAACAGCTATATGATATAGTGGTCCGATCTTAAAAAGATTTTGCATATATATGAGGAGTATAGTAAAACTAATAAATGCTGAGTTTGGTCAAGATATTTTGAAAAACAAAATATTTTGTTTTCATACAACAACTTAATTTTCGACCGATCGTTTCTATAGCAGCTATATGATATAGTGGTCCGATATGGTGCTTTTAACATATGTGCTGCGTGCAACAGAAAGAGGGACTGCTGAAAGGATTCATTACGAAAGCTTTTAAGCTGAGAGACTAGTTCGCATAGAAACAGAGAGACGGGCATACGGTCAGACGGACAGACGGACATGGCTATATCGACTCGGCTGGTAATGCTGATAAAGAATTATAGGGTCGGAGATGTCTCCTTATTAGCGTTACACATTTAACAACAAAATTATAATACCCTCTGCAAGGGTATAAAAAAAAAGCGATTTCGTCTTTTCGCACAAGTCATGTATGTCATGTGTATTTTTACTCTCTTGCTGTCTGAGCGCGGAAGCGTGCCTCGAACCCGAACAAAAGCGAAGGCGACTTTGGACTAGCCGCATAAAAACGGAGAGGCCTCATCGCCGTCCACTGACTGTCCAGTCTATATGGTGCTTGGTTAGTGATGATACATAATTACTGTTCATAGAACGTAGTTTGGCAAAACTTTCAACCAAACATTTTAAAAGTATAGATGGTATAGAACTACTTTATAACTTAGAGGAGTATGCTAAGCAAATAAGATTAGAAACAACATATTAAAGAGCCAGCCATATGTTAGAAATAGATAGGTATTGCTAAAAAATGAAAAAGGTCATAAGTTAGATCCGGTATATTTATACAGCAAAAACAATAGAAGAAAAAAAACAGAACGTACATAAGGATGGGTTAAAAAAGTATATTAACTGAAAATTTTTATAAAAATGGTCTGATCAACCAACGAAAAAATCAAAAAAACAAATAAAATGTTCTAGTCTGGCGCTCCCGAGTAAGTAAACAAGTAAGATGTTCTAGTCTGGAGCTCCCGACTAGGGGATACCCTGAACCAAAGACAATATAAACACTAAGATGAGTAACGTCCATACATTTGAATGCGACGCAAAATTTCTGGCCTGGCCTTTCATCTGGCCTTTGAGGCTTCGTACGGCATGCCTGCCGACTGGTTGTTCGTTCTCCAAAGACCAGACGAACGAATGCCGAAGTCGCGGCTTGCTGATGCTGACACGAGCTACGAAGTTAGTCGCCAGCCTGCTTTCAGCAAAGCTGGTCGATGCTGCTTTGCGTCGCTTCGTTTTCGAAGTACATTGAGCGAAAAAGTTTAGAGCTTACGAACATTTTGTGTACTGAGGTTAGCTCCGCAGAAAATATGTATTTCTAAGTCGATGCAAATATTTACATAATTTCATTAAATTAAATTAATATTATTATTATTCTCCAATCAAGAAATAAAAGAGCGCTAAAAAATACAATTACATTTTAAGTCGACTCGAAGGTCATATTTAGTTATGACCCCATTATAATTATAAAGGCCTCCTCGCGGTGTTCCCTGCTTACTTTGTTCTTTATAACTCGAACAAAAAAATAATAAAATAAAAAAAAAATAAAAATTAATTAAATGTATCTTTGAAAACAACAAATTTGCACTTTTATTTCCTTAATTTATTTTGTATTACTTAAAAATAATAATAATTTAATTAATAATTTCAAATATAAAAAATTACATAAATATTCGCATCGACTTAAAAATACAATTTTTTTTGTACGGAGCCAACCTCAGTACACAAAATGCATTCATATATCAACAGAAAATTTGGGTAGGTCGTGATCCGCGCTCAAAAACTAAGAAAATTGTTTCTCTGCCAGCCAGAGACTTTGCCAGAGCAGTGGATACCAACACATTCAAATATGCTGTTATGTATGTATAGAGGCGAAGCTGAAAGCACATTATATTTTTAGCTTTCTTGTTTTTTCTGCTGTGAGAGCGCAATGCTACAGATTTCGTTTTCAATTTTCAAAAATCAAGCTGCATAGTAGCATTTTGTTGTATGGCGTTACTCATCTTAGTGTTTATATTGTCTTTGCCTGAACCCTCTTCTTCCAACATTAAATGCATATATATATTCTATTTTTGGAGCTATATGTTTGGTGACTCTAGCTCTTATTATTTAACAAAATTGCCCAAAAAACAGGATATCGATATGAATTTTTATCGATTGCTTGGAAACGAGGTAAGTTATCGATTATCGGAAATAAACGCGATTTGCGCGGGCACTAGGAGCATCTACATTTAAATGTCAAGTCTTTAGCTCTTATAGGTTCTGACATCCTTGCATGCATACATACGGACAGACGGACGGACGGACAGACGGACAGACAGACAGACGGACATGGTCTGATCGACTCGGCTATTGATGCTGATCAAGAATATATATACTTTATGGGGTCGGAGATGCCTCCTTCTGCCTGTTACATACATTTGGTTTTTGCACAAATACAATATACTCTTATACCCATTTTAATGGATTCAGGGTATAAAAAAAGAAAAGAGAAAAGAATGTTAATATTTGTTGGCTGGCTCGAGGCCCGAGAATGAAAAATTAAACAGTGAAACAATTTTATTAAATTTTTGCTTCTAATACATTTTGGCTGCACATCGGCAAACCGTCGTCAGGGCACTTACACCAAGATTAAAAAAACAATTAACACTTGATTTTAAGTGTGTTGTATAATCTACTAACTATAGAATCTAAAAATGGTAGTTTTCCGTCCTTTGCTAATTCCATGGTAAATTTGATAAGTTTGTGAAATTCAATTATTTTAGAATTTCGCGCATTTATATTTTTCCTATTATGGCATCTACATATTTGATCGAAAGTAATGGTTTAATTTTCAATTTATCTGTAATATTGTCTAACAGTTTCTCCATCACACTTATATCTGGGATTACTGGGGAGGTTGGTGATCCCATTGGTATTCCTTTTACTTGTGTAAATATTTTGTCCTTGTATTTAAAATATCGATTTTTCTGAATGCAGAATTTTACTATGTCCATTTGGTCCATTTTCTTATTGTGTCAAGCGCTAGTTCCATTGGTATGCTGGACAACAAGGATACTTCGTCATATGATACTTATGTTTTTTCATCTCTTATTTGGGAATTGTTAACTGTTTCTTTAAAATCTATCGCGTTCTTAATATTGTACCTAGAGTTCATTGACCGAATTTTAAATATTTTTATTATGTATTTGCACAGCCCGTAAGATGGAGATCCGATGGAGGAACATATCGGTCTCAGTGGTGTTCCTTCCTTATGTATTTTTAGTAGTTCCGTACATTGTCGGAGGTACCGCTGTTGTTGTAGTCATCTTATTTATTTCGTCCTTTGATATAAGATCCATCCTGAATGGCACAACTCCACGAAATTGTTATTCATTGTCTGAAGTCTTGATATCGGATCCTGTCTTAGTGTCGTGTATCTATATAAAATATACTTTGCGATACATTTTCGCCATAAACATAACTAAATATATAAAGCCAACTACACATAAACATATAAACATTCCAGCGCTCTTGAAACTCGACCACTTATGTTCAGACCGATAGGGGCGCATGTGAAACGCTGTGCATGCACTTTGCCGCCAGCGTCAGTGGTGACGCTATACATATATATACTATGTTTATGCAAAAACATATATATTGATCTTATTTATCTTAAGTTTATTCCATGTATCAAATAAGAAATCAGTGCTAATAAAGATCCAAAACGGAGCCGAAGCTCCATTCGCTACAAGAAGTGTTTTCTCTGATAAAGACCAAATAATACAAAACATAATACAACCAAAAAGCCTATATACTTATTGTTTAGTTACAAGACTTTTTACAGCTAATTAATTACCACTGCTTGTGTGTAGCGATTTTAAATGAACGATAATTTTGTTCCGAATGTATTCATTTTCCGCACAGGGCATTTATTAAAATTTTCGAACTATATTGTTGCCTTGATGCCAATTCGAAATAGTTGTGCCTCGCTTGCGATCAAATGAAAAACTGCAGGAGCCAAGGAGCCAACGAAAGAGAGTGGGCAGCAGATTACTAGAGCGACCAACCATTATTTACTCTTAAGCTGTAATTATGATTATTGTCTTTTGTTGTTACTGAACGCTGCTGTGGGTATTATCTCTACCGGTAACTTGACCTAACATCTTCTCCAGTTGGAGGACAAGCGGCTTTCAACGTCATCCTGTTTTGGCATCAAATACAGCTTTCGTACGGCTCTGCGTATGGCTCCAGTCCCAGTCTGAAGCACTGAAACTCTAGATACCTTATCAGATCCCGAGACTAGCCCTAGCACTCTAGTAAATGGCAACTTCAGCGACGGTAGGGTCTCATTCTTTACAAGAACGACATCGTTGATGGAGAGTCGTGGCTGGGGAGTTCGCCATTTGGAGCGCTGACGAAGATGGCGCTGTACCCAGAAGGCGTGCGGGTGCCATGACGTCTAGATCATCGATGTGCTCTGAAAGTGGAGTAATGGTCACGAATTATTAATTGCCGTGATGTGGCAGACGAGCGTGCACAGCGAATCAAAATCCTAGATGGAAGGGCCGACAGAGCGATAAAAATGGTGCTTCGCAATCTTCACATCCGCTTCCCATAGTCTGCCAGAGTGCGGAGCGCGAGGAGGGATGAACGACCATTCGATTGAGTCGGATAGACAAAACTTGTGAACAGCGTTTACATGCTCGTTACTTAGAAACAGCCAGCTCGTTCTTAGCGTCTACGAAGATTGTCACATTTTCAGACCAGATCCTCGAAGGTCGAGTGCAACATCAAGAAACGATATTGTAGACAAATCCTTTATGTGCTTTATAAATATGGAAGCGTATATAGCGAATCCAAGCCAATACCACAGCAGAGTCTAACCAACAGTAATAACGACAGTCAAACACTTTCAATTGGCGTATTCCTCTGAGAAGTTTAGCCAATAATGTAGCTCCACAAAGTTCCTGCTTTGGTACAGTGATGGGTTTCACGGACGCGACACGCGACTTGGAACGCAAGAGACGTCCGATTGTGTTACCTTGAAACTTTGAGACTATGTAGACGCATGCTCCATAAGCGCTCAGGCTGACATCACAAAATCCGTAAATATCAACTGCACCTTCTGATAAGAATGCACGACGGGGATACTTGAATTAGTGAGTGCGCTCAATATCAGCGCAGAAGTCACCCAGGCTATGCTTCAGTATACAGCCAAGCTCTGATGCTAGTTCAGTTTTTCTCTCCAGATATCCTGCATAGTTCAGCGAGTGTCCAGTCGCCAGTCGGTAGACGTTTAAAATTGGCCTTAAAGTGTGGCTTGCAGTCACGCTCTTCCCTGTTTGGTGGGGACTCAGCTCAGTGCAGCATTCCAGTTCACAATAACGACGGATTAATTCGTCAATCGGTGCATTCAACTGCAGATGCGAGTCTACCAGCAGATCTGGAGTCATCATTGATCGCCTACCCACGAGTTTTGAATTTCCTTTATGAGAAGCACCCCCAGTCGCGGCCCAACCAAAATGACTCTTTTGCAGAATCGGCAGTCCAGCAGCTAATCTGACCGACGCAGAGCACATCGAAAAATAGACCGACTCGGATCAACATGTCGACTTGCTGAGATTTGAAGAATTCAGCTAGTTGTATGTGTGACGGAATGATGAAGGGTAAAGGCTGAAGCCGTCTGATTATCGGTGATGGATGGTGCAATCAACGCCGGGATGCATGTAGAATACTCAGACACTCAAGATTGCACATTGATATTTACCGAAAACCCATCTGATGAAAACGCTGCAATGCCAGAGACGACTGCTGTGAATTTGAATTCGCGCAGCTGGAGCTGATGAGTAAGACGAGAGGTGATGATGTGAAATTGTGACCCATTGTCGAGCAACGTACGGCATTGCATCAATGAGCCAGAACGATGTTTTGCATTGATGACGGCAGTGGCAAGTAGGACAACATCGTGCTTGAGATGCTGGTCGATGAGGAGTGTCGACGATGAAAATGCCGCAAGGATGTTTTGAGCTGAGGTATAAGTTTCGACATCTTGAGAATTGTGTGAGCTAGAGACAGCGATGTGACTGCTTGGGTTGCCAAGATGCAACAGGCTATGATGATTGGTTCCACAAACTCTGCAAGTACTGGAGCGGCAGACTCCGCAGACGCCCCTTTGCCGGCAATTTAGGCACAGCGCAAGCCGCTTGGCTCGACACAGCGAGAGCGATAATTTTGCGGATTGCAAACATTTATATATGCAGTGGCCATCGGCTTCACAAAATACACATGCATTCGTTCCAACCTTGGTCACTACAAAAGTTCTTCTACTACTGTTGTTCTGGACCACCTGGAAGCTAGGCGTGTACATTGCAGGAACGTGATCCGCATTTACCAGCCTTGGGTAACGCTTCTCGCTGAAGGCTGTACGCCGCTCACATGATGGTATGACGTCCATCATCCTCTCAGCTATCTTGCGTGTTATGCGATATGTTTTACAATGTCCATCGATTTTAACGCACGTAGATGAGAATTGACGTTATCTAACAATTCGCGCAGTTGTTTCGTCGCACCCTTATCCACCTTACTTAAGCCCAAAATTTGAGCGATATGTAACTAAAAAACAAGACGCTTGTTATTAAAACGCTTATCAAGTAGCTCTAAAAGGGCAGCATAATTAGCGGTTTACATTTCCAACGAGCGAATTCTATCCAGTGCTGTTCCTTTGAGGGATGACCGTAGATGCTGAAGTTTTTCAATGTGGGTCAAATACGGATCCTTATCAATAGCCGTGGTGAACATATTCGAGAAATCAAACCATTTTGTGTAACCTCCACTTAACTCCGGCAATTTAAGTCGAGGCTATCGTGAGGGGTTTGGAACAACAAACGTATCATCGTCGCGAGGGATCATGTTCATCTTTATTTTAAGTAGTGTACCCTGTGTTTCAACCGCCACTTTCTTAGCAGATGTCGCCCCAATTTCTTTTGCACTTGCACCTTCATCAAGGTTCACACAGCCGACTACAATAGAAAACTGCGCGAACAATTGTTCATTCGAAGGAGGTAGCATATAGTTGGTTATATCACGGAACTAGCGATTTTTCTAACGGCGTTTATGTGCAACGACAAACTGTAAACATGCGGTTAACTATGGTTATAGAGAGACCAGCTTAAAATATAAATTTAATATTGAGGCGTGCAGCACTTGACGAACAACTATGACTTGTAAATGATCGCAATGAAATTATAAAATAAAAGTAAATGTGTGTGTGTACATTCATACAGAAATTATTGCAATTCACGCTTGCTGCCAGCCAAAGAACGTTTTCTTAAATAGCTTCTGAGTTTTTTTCACTTTCTGATGATAGTAGATTTTATTGTATAGAATATTTGTATATTCGCAAAAAGTCAATAGCATCTAAAGTGTGGCTTATATTGGTGAGCAGTATATAATGGTTAATTTATTTGATTTATATCTATGAGGTCGTAGCGGGATGGTGTTGATATCAATAAAATGAAAGATGTATATTCTATTCTGGAAACTGAATGTCAAGTTTCATGACTCTAGCTCTTATTATTTACCGAATTTGCTCGACAAACAGGATTTCGATACCGATTTTGATCGATTATTTGGAAACGGGGCAAATTATCGAATATCGGAAACAGACTCGATCTGGGCAGGCACTAGAAATACCTTAAGCTTTCAAGTAGCTCGCTCTTATAGGGTCTGAGATCCTTGCGGTCATACATATGAACGGACAGTCAGACAATGGATATGGTTAGATCGACTCAGCTGTTGATGTGGGTGAAGAATATATATACTTTATAGGGTCGGAGATGCTTCCTCCTAACTGTTACATACATTTACAGAAAACCATACCCTTATTACCTATTATTCATTTCTTTTACTAATTGTTTATTGTATTGAGGTGATATTTCGCCAAGCCTAGTTGAGTCCTCAAAAGTAGTGACTACGCACTACACCTTTCCAAGAACATAAACATATCAACTTACTGCTGCTTTTGGCAACCTTTCCATATTTCAAATATTTTGTTGGCTAGCTTGAGGTCCGGGGTTGTTAAAATAAAAAGTTAATAAAAGTTATAAAATACAATTTAATTTAATATTCTGCTTCCAATATATTTCGATTGCATATCGGCATATCTTCATGGCATCAATACCAAGATACAATAATCAATTAACATTAGAAAATATAAGGTTTAATTAATTGAACATTTAACATACAATAGTTTGCACGTCTGCGCTTTTTGATAATATACATGTAGCTAATCAAGTTACTCAAATTCAAAAGTTAACTTTTGTTAGGGAACTTAGATTTGGAAGATTTCTAAATCCATCCCGGAGTGTCGCATTCCAATCGCCTGAAACAGATTATGGATCTATGACGGCATCGTTTTTAGATGCGTTCAAGAGGTATATAGTGAGTGATATCTCGAATCAGGCCATCTCAGATAACGCTACCGACTTTGATATGCCAAGTAGGAGCTGTTGGTCCTCAAGCATCAGTTAACCAGTCGCAATCAGATTGAACCAACTCAAAGGTTCCCTTGTTCAACTCAATTTATAAAACATGTATCTACGTCGCTCTCACGTTTTTGCGGCTGCAATGCATCATTTTTATCGTGCTTGTGTCTCTTGTGCTCTGAGATTCAATGAAATGTTCCTCCTAGTCTAATACATAATGTCAAAAATTATCTTCATTCCATTAGTAGTTTTATCAGAAGAGCTAGGTTTTTTCAATCAGACCTATGTGTTCTCACTTCTGTTAATTTCAGGATTGGTGGGAACTGTTAAGCTTTTGTTGAACCTGAATGCCAGCACTACGCACTTCGCGTCACTGACCTGTCCCTTGTTAAAGATGAAAGAAACCTTATTGGGGGACTTGATTAGCCACCGACCTACATACAAAGGATAACACAATTAATACTGCAGTAAGTGAAAGTTGGAAGTTGCGCTTACAGTCTCATGTGTACAAACTCTGGATACTTATTAACCTGGAGTTTTCTTTTGACTTTCTGTACCAAATCGGTTGTGATTAGGTGGCTTAGGTGGCTATCTCGAAAATACTTAAATAATCCCAACGTCGGGAGAAGGATGTCTGATATAGACTAAGCGACTGATCCTAGGCTGTCGTAACAATAACGCAGCGGCTTGCATCATAAGCAACTTTTACCCTTGCCCTTTACCCTTGAAATAAAACTGCAAAAGCAGCACCAATTTTCCAGGACTTACAACATGGGATGATATTTCCCAAAAAGCTTATAGCTGACACATTACATTACTCTGGAGTACATCGGCGACAACACAAATCTGTGGAGAGTGGCCTAGCGTAGTACCAATGGTAATTGGCTGAACCCCTACATGATTGTGGAAGAAGTGTCGGTACAGGCGATTCCTGCATGTGCCGAGTTTAATTGTTATTGCTTTAACATCGCCAAACGTCTCCTCAACATCTTTATTCTTTAGGTCTGTAATGACCAAAATGACCCCTTTATTGGCGTGGCAGCGATCCTCGCTCTTAAGAGGAAACCCAAAGCCGGTATCTCCGCCAGGGATGAATCGAAAATGGTGCCACCACAAGCGTCTCAGTAGCGTCCTCTGGCAGCACCAAGAAGTGCGTCATTAGCAGTGGGTTTTGCAGGAAGCCAATCGCGAGAAGCCATGGTTGGCGACCATGTTAGTTAATTAAGATTAAGGACGAAGCTCTAGACTAACCTTTGGTTGGTAGATTATAGTTGCATTCCATTCATTGTTTGAATCCTATCAGTGATAGATAGTTATTGACGAGGACAGCTCATCGGACAGTCACCACATTTGGTATGATCTAACTGGCAAAGAAGTACTTCATACCCTCCGCTCTTGAACAGGGCCATGAGGAAAAAACGACTGCGGACTACAAGCAGAAAAAGCAAAAATACGAATATTTGCTAAATACCTGCTGAATTGCGCTGGTTATTCCAGAAACACCTAAAATACAACAAGTAATGGACAACGAGCCATCTTCTTTAGAAGAGATCAAATGTATCTTTCATAAGAGCAAGAAAAGCTATAGCGTTTGCTTTAGAGACACTGAAATCAGACGATGAAGAGGTCTTTGTGCCCTTAAAATACTTCGGGAGCCACGAAATCTTCCCAGCTCTGCAGCAACTGAGCGAGGATATACTGTAAATACTTAGTATATTTAGGGCAAGCTTTGCTTAGGGAGGAATCAAAACGTAGTTTTAATGCCAATAACTTGATAACAGAGTTATTATGTGTCCAAGTACGCTTTGGATTTTAGGAGAAGAGATAACAAAGGCATGGTGAAAGGGCGCTAGACATAACCACATTCCGCATCAAGGCGAATTACAATTTTCCTGATCCATTTAGTATGCGCTTCCCAAATGGTGTCTTATTATGTTTTTGAAACATTTAAGTAAATCCAAGGACAGTTGAATAGCAAGAAATACACAGCGTATACCCCATTTCAGTGAGAGAAGATCCATCATAGGGCAGGTGAAGATATGTGAGGCCTGGTCACTGACACCGGCCGAAACAGAATGAGGATCAGGTACAGTGCCAATTTCATCTACCTCAGTGCCACCCTCGGTAGACAGTCCGCGTGTACCTAGTACCTTAGTTATCTGTCAGGAGTTGTGAGCTGGATTATGAGGGAAAGTAGACTCCCTTGCGATTAACGGAATCCAGCAGAGTAAGTAATATTGCGCATCTTAACAGCTTTTAGATAGGCAGGCAAATGTCGGAATTAGTAGTTAAGAGCAACAGTAAATGTTTTTTTTGTTTAAAAGCATTGTTAGTCACCCGATGCTTAGAAATAAGGCTTTACAAGATAAGTTCAAGCGGCGAGAAGTTCGCTGAGGTGTCGTTGACAATATCATTTCAAAAAGACTGAGACCAGGACTCATTCAAAATCTTTGGATTCTTTAGGCCGTTAAAAATGGTTAATTGCTTGGTACTGGCATGCCGGGTCCCGATTCACCGAAGCCAGAAAACAAATATCAGCATCCATACAAGAAACATCGGCTAAGCCCACATCGTTGTTAGCGGCATCCACATCTATACCAGCATCAACCGAAAGGAAGAAGCAACAGCATGCGGGACACGAAACAAACAGGGGAAACAGATGACTTCAATGATGCGACCATCAGCCCACCGACGGTGGCTTAAATAAGATGCATGATTTATATGAGTGGACTAGAGAGGTTGGAGCGACCAAAGACACGGCAGGGGGCTTTATATCGCAACCTACAGTTTAGCTGTAAGCAGCTCGAAATATACCAATCAACAAAAAGCATAAAACGCAAAAAAAAAATACAGAAAGGAACCAGCCAGTTAGGGGCCGGTACTGGCTTACAGCTGTAACACAAAAACCAAACAGAAGAAGTGAAAAAAAGGTCAATATTGGAAAAAAATTATGAATATTGTATTAAAATTATCAAAATTTAATTAATTCGTCTCAGAAGAATCGTCGTTCTCAAAACGATACAAGGTCGATTGTTGAAATCACATGATACGAGACGCATTAAAAGAATGTTGGTTTGGTAGAGGACGACGATCTCTCATATGGGATAGAAAGCGGTATCTGGTATTTTCTTCAAAGGAAACTTGCTTATCTTTATTACGCAGATGAAGCTGTTGGCATACTCATAGAAAGCTCTATAGTAAGAAAGACCTTTTATTGCTTAATAGTAAGGCAAGAATCACAGGACTTATCTTGTGAAAGAATGAAATTAATAGCCTCGCATCTGATAAGCGCTCCGCACATCTACTGTATAACGTTCTTCTGTCAACATTCCAAATAATTTAAAAAAAATAGAAAAAAGGGCTATGTTCGGCACGCCGAAGACCTAATACCCTTGCAGACCAAACCTTTTCATAATGCTTATAATGCTTTGCCCGTATCTAAGAAGCACAAAAATATTAATAAATGTCAAGTTTGGTAAAAATATCTTGAAAAACATAATGTTTTTCCATACAACATTTTAATTTCGACCGATCGTTCCTATGGCAGCTATATGATATAGTGGTCCGATCCAGCTGCTTTTGACATATGTGCTGCGTGCAACAGAAAAAAGGGACTTCTGCAAAGTTTCATTAAGATAGCTTTAAAACTGAGAGACTAGTTCGCATAGAAACAGACAGACGGACAGACGGTCAGACGGATAGACGGACATGGCTATATCGACTCGGCTGTTGATGCTGATAAAGAATATATATACTTTATGGGGTCGGAGATGTCTCCTTATATGCGCCGCACTTATCAGCTAAGTTTTCTGTTTATAAGCTTAACTTTAACTTTAAAGTTAACAAATATAGACTTGTTTATCATAAATAAGAACCTTCTTTCTAACTCTCGGCTTAGTAATAAGCCGATTGGTTATGGAAAAATGCGCCAAGTAGCTGGAAAATCACCATTGGAGATCAGGACAGGTTTTATAAATAGCCTGTAACGCACTGATACTCAGAGCATCAGCATGATAACAGCAACATTAACATTTACTAGTGCCAATAGTTATTCTGCTTACAACACGGCTACTGCGGCAACTAGCAGTGTGAGCCATAGCGGAAGCTTGGATATCCATTAAGCTACCTTTACCCAATGCTCCTCAGACATTACTTTTCCAACAACCAGAAGAGCTACATTCCTTAGTTCCTAGTGAAGCTGCTACTAAATTGGTGGCAGCCCAAGAGAATTTGAAAAATATGAGACGGAAACCATTTTCTCCCAATACTAGCTCTAAGACGCCGATAGAGATTCTAAACTAGTTTCGCCCACAGCATCAACAAGCATGGCAAGCTCTGGCAACAGGTTTTCAATGTCTACTCCAGAGTCCAAGGTCTGATCTAATTGAATCGAATATTCAGGATGTTGTCTGAAAGCCAGATGACAGTACGGTTGGTAATTAATCGACGGCTTGGCCATCTGTTTGCAAATTTACAACAAGGGCTACATGGTCAAAATCTAGATCCCAGCTTTGGAAGAAATTTGCTTGAGAATCCGGTATCCCTGGTGATTCGATCTTTCCCCTGTCCATTGCTTAATCGAGCTTTTTTTGTTTCCGTTGCTGCTCCTGAAGCCACAAGAGGAATTGCTGCTGCTGCAGTTCCAGCTGTTGTTAACATTTCAAAAATTGCTGTTGCTGTTGTTCCAATAGTGACTAAACGTCAACTGGATGCTGCTGTTGCATGATATTTTCTTTTGGCTTTAGTAACTGTTGTTGCGCTTGAAAGCCATGTAGATGGCGCTAGGCAGGTTCATTACCTTTCTTTCTATTAAGGCATAGGAATTGCTTCCAGTATTGACTCTAGGAGTGTTAGGTACTTGTTATGTTTGTTTGTTTGTTATGATCACCCGCTTATGAGCTAAGCTAAGTCAGCAGTCCCACGCTGACCTCTAATAGCATATATATATATATATATATACATATATGTATACATATATCCTATATCCCGATTATGCTGATAAGACACAATATGTGTGAAGGCGCTCCGCTGCTGGCGTAACCGGCAGCGCAGCTATGCGGTCTTATACATAAGAATATATTGAATAAAACATTCAAAAAACTAAAGTCAAACGGCACAGACGTGCCCGTGTATTGAACTATTTGAATCTATTACATTTACCTTTACATGGCGACCGTGACAGTGGTTTGCCGTTTGTGTTAAAAAAAAATTAATAATAAAAATTAAAATGTTGAAACTGCTGTGCAAAAAAAAATTAATAATAAGGCATAATGAGAGTGCTTCAAAAACAAAGATTGATTAATAATATGAACAAAAATTGCAATAAACATTGTGCAACATGTCTTATAAGTCGAAAGTGACAAGCAGCAGAATCTGAATCAACGAAAACAACCGAGAAAACAATTTAAAATTTACCAACAACAACAGAAGAAACTTTTCGGATGACACGAATGAGTACACCACAGACAGCCTGTGCGATGACCAGCACCGATTCCGCCTGAGCCCATGGGCCCGGACAGCAGTAGCAGATACCGAGAAGTAAATGAGCAACGTTGGACTGGAAGACTGAAAACGCTATACAGAAAGCCCCAATTTGCTTTAACATTAAGTTCTAATATCAAACCTATGCGGGAAACCGCTGCTTGTAAAAATACTAAACACTGATAGGCTTTACACTAACAAATGTGGTTAGAGAATTAAAAAATAAACAAAAATGAATTGTAAAGCGAAATGTGAGCCAACCACATTCTATAATAACTAATATTTTTATGTCTCTGGCGCTGGGTATCTATATACTCCGCTGCAATAAAACATTTGTCAAATGATACATTAAAAAAAAAAAAAAACTTTTCATATAAATTATCACTTAAGATACTATTTTTGATTTCAAAGAAGAAAACATTTTTCTTTCTGTACGTAATTCCACAATTAAAAATTAGGAACAAATAAAAAACTTTCAATAGAAAGCCTTACTTGTTCTTTCGTGAACGTAAAAAAAACAAATTAGACGTTCTGGTCGGGAGCTCCCGACTAGGGGATACCCTGAACCCTCTTCTACCAACATCAAACGCATATATATATTCTATTTTAGAAGCTTTATGTCATGTTTGGTGACTCTAGCTCTTATAATTTACCAAAATTTCACAAAAAAAAGGATATCGATATTTTATCAAGATTTATCGATTGCTTGAAAACGGAGTAAGTTATAGAATATCGGAAACAAACTCGACCTGCGCAGGCACTAAGAGCACCTACATCTAAAATTTCAAGTCTCTAGCTCTTATACGTTCTGAGATCCTTGCGTTCATACATACGGACAGACGGACAGACAGACAGACAGACGGACATGGCTAGATCCACTCGGCTATTGATGCTGATCAAGAATGGGGTCGAAGATGCTTCCTTCTGCCTGTTACATACATTTGGATTTTGCACAAATACAATATACCCATTTTTAATGGGTTCAGGGTATACAAAATTATTTTTCATATTGAATATATATAAAAACAATTAAATTTCATAATGCGATGGTTTAGTGATTCTAGTGAGGCAAAAGACAATACCGCCAACGTTGTAAACAACGCCAAGATAATTGATCACATAGACGATATAAAATCGTTGTGGATCCTGTTATTAATTATCACGATAGTGTCAGTTTTACAATTTCTGCTTACAATCTATGTTAAGCATAATAAAACTATTAAGAAAAGATACATGAGTAGGGTAAATAATTTAGATAAGATCTAAAAATGAATAAGGAGAAAATAGAAATCTGTATCCCACTTATACACTGCTATATAGCAGAAAAAGGCAATGATACTTTCAACACTACTATATATCAGGCTGAAATTGACAGAAAAAGAAGACCCATTTTTAGGTATAGCAACTACATTGGTTAGTACAAAAGTAAGAAAAGTAAGTAAAAGAATGGAATGGTACGAAATTGCGAAACATATCGACGCATTTCGTTACAAATTTTATAGATCTCACAAATCCATCAATAAAGATGCAGTTATAAAAGCGGAAACACTGAAAACCCATATAGAAATGTTAGTAGGGGAATACAATAATATCTTTATCTTATTAAATATGTAGATATGAAAATAAATTCACATCTGAGCACAATAGTAAATATAATGTAAAGGGTAATAAAATCCCTAAACACAAGATTGATTACTGCCACCAATAGGCGACTTATTCAGATAAACGTGCCAGAAAATGTTTATCTATTAGCGGAGTTTGATCCCGACCAATTTAAAGAATTAAACGAATCAATTCAACCAAGCGACGCTGAATCTGATAGTGACATTGAAACACAAGAAGAAAGCAATCCAATCGAGACAGGAAATAATAACAATCTTTGAAATGGCACAAACAGTTCTATAATTCATCAAGCTAGCCACATCTCTGATACCAGAGTTTGACGGTTAGCCGAAAAATCTACAAAGTTTTCTAGATTCTTTGAATCTATTTGACACCTTTAAAGGCACACATGAGCTAACAGCCATAAGCTTAATAAAAAACAAAGCTAAAAGGCCATGCGAGAAACCCAAAACTGTTCAATTGATTGGGTAAAACTTATCATGCAGGCAGACACATTCACAAATATGAATGATGCCGTTTCCAAATTTGGCAATAGTTGCACGAAGATAGAGGACAAAATCGTGGAAGAGGCCGAGGTAATTCCAGTGTGGCGCAAAATCCGTCGGAAAACTCTCAGGACCCTTAGGAAACAACCAGAAAATGCAAAAGTTCATTCAATCAATTACAGTCTTAATATATGTGTCACATTTTATAATCATTCAACTGAAAATGAACTCACATTCCTAATAGATACTGATGCAGCTATCTCACTTTTAAAAATAAACTCAGATAATTTTGAAATTCAATTCAAATTAATAAAATCTCGAGGAACAACTTCAATAGAACTACAATCAACAAAATATATTATTTTACACAAATTTCATCAGGTGGATTCAGATTACCATGTGATGAAATAATAGGCATTGATTTTATTAAAAAATTCAATTGTCAATTAGATTTCAAGCCAAGTGAAGTAGTTTATAATTAGACCTCAAAATTTAAATTATCCTATCTATGTTCCGATAATATATAGTGCTGGCAACAATACAGATCCCAGTCAGATCCCAAGTAATTCGAAAAATAGACATTAATACAGTAAATGATTATGTATTTGTTCCTAATCAAGAAATACATAATGGAATTTATATTGCAAATACAATAGCAGCATCCAAACATTCTCCTTCAAAACACAACTAATTTTGACCAATTGGTCAAAGTAAACAAAATCCAATATGAAAATTTAACAGATTATGACATTCACAACACATACCAGAAAATAGAAGCGAACAAGTACTTTCAAAATTAAAGAAAAATTTTCCAGAACATTTCAAAAGTCAACTAACAGAATTATGCACCAAGTATAGTGATGTGTTCGGACTCGAAACCGAACCAATAGCGACAAATAATTTCTATAAACAAACATAAAGATGATGAACCCATTTATATTAAAAACTACAGAAGCCCGCCTGGCCACGTTAAAGAAATGCAAAAACAAGTAGGGAAATTAATAAACGACAAAATCGTAGAACCGTCTGTATCCGAGTATAACAGCCCACTCTTGTTAGTTCCGAAAAAATCATTACCAAATTCGGAAGAAAAGAAATGGCGATTAGTAATTGACTATCGCCAAATCAACAAAAAACTACTTTCTGATAAATTCCCGCTCCCCAGAATTGATGATATTCTAGACCAACTGGGCAGAGCTAAATACTTTTCATGCCTTGACTTAAAGTCAGGTTTCCACCAAATTGAACTTGAAGAAAATTCAAGAAACATAACATCTTTTTCAACGAGCAACGGCTCATATCGCTTCACGCGATTACCATTTGGTCTTAAAATAGCACCAAATTCATTTCAGCGAATGATGACTATAGCATTCTTGGGTTTAGAACCCTCTCAGGTATTCTTTTATATGGATGACTTAATGATGATACGATGTTACTTAACAGATGTTTTTAATGTATGCAGGAAATATAACCTAAAGTTGCATCCAGAAAAATGTTTATTTTCACTGACAAAGGAGTATTACCAGATGACATAAAATTTGACGTCATCAAAAATTATCCTGTCGCTCATGTTGCGGACCGCGCGAGACGATTTGTAGCATTCTGCAATTATTATCGTCGATTTATGAAAAACTTCGCCAATTATTCGTGGCACATAACTAGATTATGTAAAAAGAATATTTCTTTTGAATGGTCAAGTGAATGCCAAAACGCAAGGTTGCGGAGCAGTTCTAACGCAGAGCCGTGACGGAATTCAGCTCCCAATAGCTTATGAATCTCGTTCAATTACAAGAGGGGAAAGCAATAAGAGCACAACAGAACAAGAGTTAGCGGCAATTCATTGGGCAATTGCCCATTTTACTGTTAAAACAGATCACAAACCATTGACATATCTTTTTTCTACGACTAATCCCAGTTCGAAATAAATTCGCATGCGGCTATCTAAAAAATAATTTTGTAGCAGGCGCACTTTCCCGTATTAATATAAAATAACTTAAAGATATGCAACATAAAGTCCACTACCAGGCGACAAAGTAGACAAAATAAAAACTGTACAGTAGAAAATTATGAACTTCTGCCAAAGCAGTCATAAAAATGCATCTAAGCCCAACGAACATGAAGTCATTACAAATGATGAAGTACGAAAAGTAGTGACCTTGCGCATAACAGAATCTAAATGTTTGTTTTAACTTGGAAATAAAATTATCGCAGGAATTGAACTTAGCGTTTTATATACTAATGGAATCCTCGACTTAGGTCAGTTCTTCCAAAGGCTTGAAATAGAAGCCGGTATATTAAAAATCAGCCAACTCAAAGTGGCACCGAGCGAAAAGATCTTTGAATCAGTTTCAATAGATTATTTTAAAAATATGGGCAATAAAATATTAAAGTCTTTAAGAGTAGCGCTACTCCAGCCCCAAATAACCGATGAAAAAGAGATACAAGAAATACTGTCTACATACCATGACGACCCAATCCAAGGAGGCCATAGTGGCATGACAAGAACGCTAGTGAAAATAAAAAGAAAATGTGACACGTCGGAAGAGTACGTACGTGCCGAATGTCTAAAACAAAGACACACTCAAAAACTGACTCTCATAGAAACACCTGTGAATGCCTTCGATATAGTGATAGTGGATACAGTTGGTCCGCTACCTAAATCGGAAAATGGTAATGAATACATATTCACATTAATATGTGACCTTACAAAATATTTAATAACCATTCCAATAAAAAGCAAAAACGCAAATAATGTCGCAAAAGCCATATTCGAAAATTTCATACTCAAGTTTGGTCCAATGAAGACGTTCATCTCAGACATGGTAACAGAGTATTAAAACCAGATTATAACTGATTTATGCAAGTTTATGAAGATTAAGAATCTTACATCTACTACATATCATCATCAAACATTAGGGATAATAAAACAAAGTCATCGAACATTTAATGTATACATTCGTTCATACATCTCTGCAGACAAAACTGACTGGGATGTCTAGATTTAATATTTCACTTATTGCTTCAACACGACACCATCAGCAACGCATGAGTATTGTCCATACGAACTAGTATTTGGCAGACTACCAAAAACAGTTCATAGACTTAAAAAAAAACTAATAACATAGATCCTATTTATAATTTAAATGACTACTCTAAGGAAATAAAGTTTAGATTAGAAATAGCATACAAAAGAGCTAGAATTATGTTAGAAAAAGCCAAGGTTTATAGGAAATTAGCATATGATGAAAGAACAAAAAATGTTGATATAAAAGTAGGAGATAAAGTACTTATAAGAAACGAAACAGGACACAAATTAGAGCCAGTATATTTAGGACCATATATAGTAGATAAAATAGAAGATATTGACAACATTTTTATTAAAGATAGTAAAGATAAGAAAAGTACATAAGGATGAGCTAAAAAATATATTCAATGAAAGGTTTCATGAAAAAAAGGGTCTGATCAACCTGAAAAACACTAAAACAAAAAACAACATATTTGTTTTATTCTTCTAAAAAATTATAAAAATAAAATAAAACGTAAATTCAAATATATTAAAAATACTATTTTTTCAATGAACACAAAAGTTTAAAAAAAAAATAAATAAAACCTCCTTAATTCATAACGGACACACAAAACAAAAATGATAATTACTCTAAGTACATTATAAATACATTACAAATATAAAAAATCTTCAAATTTAAAAATAAAAATTGTTTATAAAATAATAGAACTCAATACCAATACCATCAAAAAGATTAACGATTGTTCTTCGAAGAAGAGCAATTTGATCTCAAAATCCTTGGGACAGAATTTTGTGGAGCTCAGAAGTGATTTCTTCAAGCAAAAACTGGCTTCAATGGACTACACCGTTGATGCGAACTACTCTCTATGGAAATGCACAAAATCACTCAAACGACAACCCATTAGACAGGCACCTGTCCGATGTCCTGGTGGCGAACTTACTAAAAACGAAAGGGGAATATGCTAATGCTTTGATAAATTTGCTACGATAGGGCAGACTAGGGAGAACCATCAGACTCTGCAGATGTCACTGCCTATTGAGCCTATAAGGATTGAAGAAATAATTGACGCGATCCAACTTTTGCCGAAAAATAATGCTCCGGGTATCGAGAGGATTTGTAATGCTATTTTGAAAGCCTTGCCTACAAGAACGCTCCTCTAAATATTGTAAATTTTTAATTATCAGGCTCCAAGTGCTCCCAAAGCAATGGAAACTAGCGGCGATTCTGATGATTCAAAACCCAGCCAAACCAGAAGTTGATCCTGAGTCGTACGTACTACGTACGATTATTATCTTTCATTATTTATTAATCTGTATTTGAAAGTTTGTGGGACTTACACATACGTGCTCCGCACGCGCCTATCTTCTCTTACACTGCTGCTCAGCTGCAAGCACAAAACGAAAGTGAGCCTCGACGAACAGGCAAATTGTGCAGCTGCGTAATATCCACTTCAGAATGTACATTCTAATTCCAACAGTGCGCTTCCAGTGTCAATGCGATACCCAGAAAGACTTAGTGACAATAGACAATAGACATAGACATAACTTTCCCCATCCTGTAATTCACGAACGTGTGTGCAGTGTGTTACCGACATTAATGTCAACCTTAGCTAGCTTGACGGTGGAGCCAGTAATAATTCCTGGCCATCTTTCGAACGGTGTACATCGAAGACCACTCCTCTTGTACAACAATTGCGCTTGGCACCATCGTCCCCTTTTATGACGATGTCGTCGACTGGTATTGGTTCGATTGGCAGTTGGAACCACTCAACCATCTCTTCCAAAATTGGTCAGCCAATCGGCTGGCGACTTGGAAGCGTCGTGCCAAGCTAGCTGCGCCCCGCTCCCTTGAACCTCCCTCCCGCAATCCGATTGAATGACCCATAAGAAAATGGTTCGGAGGCAGGGCTTCGGACTTATGAGTCTCCAACATAATTGACCGGTCTTGAGTTGAGCATGTTTTCTGCGTCTGCCAATGCTACTCGTAGCACCTCCTCTCGTAGCCCAGAGTGCGGCAGAATCTCCGAAAGTATTGACTTTGTAGAACGCACCATTCGTTCCCACGATCCTCCCATGTGGACTGATCCTGGTGGAATAAAGGTAAGCTCCAGTTCCGGATATTTCATCTTTTAATATTCTACTAGCGCCTCTGAAATTTGTGCCATTGTCGGACAGCATGTGGCGGGGGCAGCCGCGTCTGGCCACGAATTCAGAACGCAAAGGTCATACCTTGAGATCGACGTGGCTATATCTAGGTGAACGGTGTCGTCTTGGCAGAATTATCGGGCGTTTTACATAGACTTCTATATTGTCCATCCGTCCCTTAATACGTAGAATGCCCGAATCATCTATATAAGCAGAGATCTTGAAGAGCATGCTTTTACGATCGGTTAGGCGGCGCCGCGACTTTAAGGAGGCTCTTAATTTCTCCAGCTTGCTGAAGCGCTGCACTTTCAGCAGGATACATATCCAATAGGGCGTGTGTTTGGCTTGTTCTTCAGCGAGGTATAACATGTTTATTGCAGGGCCTTTTTCTGTGTGTGGCCACTACGATTCTTCTAAATACAGAAATGGCGGTCAATTGAGCCAACTGGTGCCGTGAATTTCGGATGTTTTGGTCCATTTTCTGCCATCGTCTGCCACGTTTTGAGCTGATGGGACCCAGCGCCAGCTGTCCACATCTGATTCTTCTAAAATCTTTCCGATGCGAAGCGCTACGAAATGTGGGAACTTTAGAACATAGGATTGTATACAGTAGAGGACGTCCTTTAAATCTGTCCAAAGTGTTCGACTATGTATGCGAACCGACATTTCCTTTTGGATACATTTTGCCAGTCTCAGATCTAAGACTGCGGCCATTAGTTCCATACGAGGTATGGACACGGGCTTCAAGAGCGCTAGTCTCGTTTTCGAGGCGGCTAAACTGCAATGTACTTGGCCATCATGTTCAGCCCACAAAAATACAACTGCTGTATAAGCATTATTACTGGCGTCAACGAATGTATGCATCTGTACATTCTGGGTTCGCCTCACCCACTTCATACACCGTGGAAACTAGATCTAACCAGTGTCGCCAATCCATTTCGTTTTCTTTGGTAAGGTCGTCAACCCATCCGATGTCGGATCGCCATATGTATGTGAATCCTAGCAGCCAGAGTGGGTCGAAAATAGACATGACCACACTTTGAACGCATCTTTTAATTGGCTGCTCCTTAGATGTTTTCGCAAGCAAGTTCGGCTTAACCACAAACGTCAAGAGATCTTGTCTAGGTAACCACAACAGGCCCAGAACCTTTTCTTGCGCTTCATCCTGAGCGCTGATACGCTTGTCCAAGTCCTCACAGTCGTCTTTTAGCCCCTGCATAACTTGCTTTTAATTAGATGTCTAGTTGCGCATCTTGAAACCGCCACTAGATTGAATCTTTTTTACAGCCTCAGCTAACTGCATCGTTTCGGATTCTTCATATTCCGACTGCAGCCAGTCTACATATGTGTTTTTGAAAATCGCCTTTACGGCATCCGGATGCTCCGCTACAAACCGCTCTGCATTGCGATTCTTGACGTAATTTGCTAGGGCTGGCGAACAGGATGCTCCGACTGACTTGCATAACGTACGTTTCGGGAGAGTGTGACGAATCTCCATCACGTCCGAGAAACTTCTGCGCCGCTTGGTCTTCTCGGCGCACCTTGACCTGATAAAACATTTCCCGTATGTTGCCGGATACGGCGATAGGGTGCGTATTAGCCCACCCATCAAAAATGCTAGTGGATCTGGGCCATTTAGCAAAATCGTTCAGCGACAGCTGCATCCCATACCAAGCGTGTCTTATGCTTGTTCGGATTGGTGACTGTAAAGATAGGAAGAAACCACGACGTCGTGTTAGCTACTAACTCAGACGGCGGATATATCCTTTCTGTTTTTAGTCGTGCATCGTGTTCATTATGAACTCCTTCAGTGGTGGGTCTTTAAACATCTTTGTCTCTAGACATCACCATCACTATCACCATCTGGTAAGAGTCTGGCATATGAATGCGATCAAACCGCCATAGCAGGCCAGTCTGCCAGCGCTTTTCGTCTTCCAGATAAGTTGTTGTTGCCTCCATTATCTGCATCGAGCGTTCGTCCTTTTTGGATCACAGCGAATTTAGGGAGACGCTCACACCTAGCGACTCCAGGACAAAACAGTTCTTCAGAGCCTCATCCATCTCAAATGTCGCATTGCACTGGCAAATATGTAGCAGACGAGGCGTGGTGCTTTCACCCACCATTGGGCGGCCATATACAGTCCATCCTAGTCTGCTTCGCGCTGTTATGACGTCGTCGTTTTCACCTTCTCGTATCTCCAGGGGTGCAGTTATTTTCATGTTGTCCAAGCCGATCATAAGCTGAGCCTTTACGTTGTTATACGCCAGTATGGGAAGCATAGAAAAATACTTCCGAGACCTAAGCAACTGTGGCACGAAACTTTGCTCTGGTAGCTTCAAGTTCGCTACAGTTCGCACGTTTTTCAACGCATACTGACCCGCATTATGTTCTGTAGCTGAAATGCTTACAGCCACAGACATAGACTCAGGTTAATTTTTTCATATCGCCTGTGCATTTGAGACACAGCTGGATCGCCGGACCACCTAGTTCCAACTCGTCTGCAAGCGCTCTTTCTATTAGCGTATACTCAGCTTCTTCATCCACCAATGCATATGTGCGACGCTATTTGATTTACTATGGAGCGTGATTGGAACATATCAAAACAGTGTCTTACTTGCGCACCTGCCATGAAACATAACGGCAGACTCCATTGACTTAGCCCGATTGTTGCTACTTTGACCCGTCTGCTCATCTTAACTACCGCTCGTGGTAGGCGTGTGTAGAAGTACATGGTGCGTTGAATCGCAACCGTCCACGTGATATTTCTTCTTTGTTTTAAACTGTTGTTTGCGCGATGTCGCATAAAGCAGCAAAAGCAACGCCGCCTTTCCTTGACCAGTTCCCACCGCTGTTTTGTACCCATGGCTCTAAAGTCATCGCAATCTGAAAGACGGTAGTTACCAGCGCACTTCACACATGAAACTCTTTCCTGGTCCTGTTGATAACGCTGTTGCTGTGAATCCTCATGGTTGTCTACCGTATTGTGCCCAAAAATACGCTCTCTAGTGGTTTTCGTGGAGCTGTTATTTTCGTTATCAGTCCATGGTATCTTGTAGGGCGTGACCATAGTAGCGCACATAGCCACATTAAACAGCCATTTATCAAAGGTGGCCAAACTACGACCCTCATTTGATATCCGATGACGGCCCCAGTCCAATTTCATATTACTGGGAATCTTGGCAACAAGATCGTTTAGCAGCGCGGGATCGTAAAGATATTCGTGGATACCAATGGCCGCTATCGTTTCGCAATAGTTTTGGACAGCTAAGGCCAGTCGGATAACAGTGTTCAAATTGTCCGATTTTATTCCTGGCTCTTCTTGTAGCTTTTGCTGGAGCGCAGCGTGTACTGTTTTAGAGCGGCCATTCAGCATTCGCTATGTGCCTATAGCATACGGCACTGTAGCTGGTATCGTAAGCTTTCCACGCACCGCATCCAGGGCTTGCCCTTTAAGGCACTTCTGAAGCCGGATGAAATTTTATTCACTGGTGAATCTACATCCCCTGTGGATTGCTCATAATTGCTGATAAAAATCAACCATTCGTCTAGTTTGCCAGTAAATATTGGTAAATCTTTGCTGATTACGTGTCACGCACTGATTTGCGCAGATGTCAGCCGTCCATTCCAATGCGTCGCAGCATTGCAGCAGTGTACATTATCGAATTGCTGCCGCGGCGCGTGCTCTATCGATCTATTAAGCGCTCCCAGACCTATGTGACCCATGTACGCGGCAGTACTGGGCTTCGTAGCCTGTTTAAACACCGCCGTGTTTGGTTGATATGGTAAACTAGGGTGTACACTATAATTAGCCGCGACCGGTTTCTGCTTGCAGATCACATTCTGGTATCCCAAAGGGTTGAACAATGCTTCCTTTGTCTCAGTTCTTTGCAGTGACGGTGTTGAACTTTCCCTTGGACCAGTAGCTGACGATATAGCAGGACAGCCGCAATAAATTTCTATGTTTGCCGGCGTCATTATCTTGTGCTTGCAGGTCCACCGGGTTGATTAGTACTTGTAGTCCTTCTCGCACTTGCACCTTGTTAATTACCGTCAGCCATCTCGCACACCAAAACTATGAAGTTATTTTGAGGTTATGGCAGCACGTGTCTCAATAGGCAACTCAGGTTTGCAAGTCGCTTGCTTCGCAGAAATCTCTACCGTAACAGAGAATACCTCAGACACTCTCTGCAGCAGAGATTGCTGGCGCCGAGACTCGCGCCGGGCGCGTTTTTGGCAGAGATTTCTAGCGTCGAAAAGAAACAACATTCGATTCGATGTACGATGCGGTACGATTAAATACGCTACGTACGATTATTATCTTTCATTATTTAATGGTCTGTATTTGACAAGTTTATGAGACTTACATTCGTGCTCCGCACGCGCTTATCTTCTCTTACACTTCTGCTCAGCTGCAAGCACAAAACGAAAGTGAACCTCGTCGAAAAGGCAAGATGTGCAGCTGCGTGATATCGACTTATGTATATTCAAACTAATTCTAATGGTGCGCTTCCAGTGTAAGAAGCAAGCGCTGCTTGCAAAAAAATGCGAGACCCAGTAGGACAGTGACAATTGACATTTTAACTATGCCCCGTAACACCCTCTCTATCTAAATTATGGGAAAGGACCTTTGCAAACCGGATAACTGCCATTACGATCCAATGCAATATCTTGCCGGATCACCAATTCGGATTTCGAAAAGGACACTGCACTGTTCACAGATAAGTGAAACACATCATGCAAGCTATTGACGATCTGGAGTTCTCAAACGCTGTCTTCATTGACATGAAGCAAGCGTTCGATAAGGTGTGATATGATGGATTACTGTGCAAACTTATAAACCTTTTATCTTCACCGTACTACGGCCTTTTTAGATCATATCTGGAAGTACGAGAGTTCAAGGTCAAACTAGGGACACATACTCGACCACTTGTACAATAAGAGCAGGAGTGTCACAGGACAGTGTTCTTGGTCCGCTACTCTACTCGTTGTATACCTCAGACATACCAAGCCCTACCTCTCAAAATATTGAAGATCCTTCTAAGGTTATTATTACGACATATGCAGATGACATCGCAGTCATTTATAACTCCATAAGTTACGTAGAAGCAAGTAATGGACTTCTGGGGTATCTGGATACTCTCTCAGCTTGGTGCAAACGGTGGAATTTGAAGGTTAGCCTGCTAAAAACAATAAACCCATGCTTCACCCTCAAAATGCGGATGCATATCCCTTCAATTCAGTTTGAAGGCGTTACCCTGGAGCAGCCGCCACAAGCTAAGCATCTCGGCATCATCTTGGACAGGCGCCTTTCCTTTGGGCTACACCTTAAAGCTACGATAAAAAAAATGTAATCGGAGACTGCAACAGCTGCGGTGGCTCCACAATAAAAGGCGCACCCTGCCGCTGAGATGCAAAAGAGCTCGATACGTGCACTGTACTTTGCCGATATGGCTCTATGGAGCGCAAATTTGGGGGATTACAGCCAAATCCAATTATAAACGCTCTGCAGAATCGGATACTACGACAGATAACCAACTGTCCCTGGTACGTACGCGTTTCTGCACTCCATAAGGACCTCAAAAAGCATGCAGTTGAAGAACAGATTGGAAGGCACACAAACGAAAACAGCGATAGATTGCTAAGACACCTGAGCCTGCTCGCAAAAGGTTTTGCCAAGACAATTGGGCGCCAGTAAGACCACCCGCATTTAAAATGCCTATACTGCTTTATGGGGTTCGGATCTAAATTACATTTTCTATCCATGTGTTGTTAAGGTACTAAATTATGAATGCACAGGTTCAACATTAAATATTAATAAATAAATAAATAAAAAATATTTATATTCAATTTGAGTTATGGCTCCGAAGCAGAAAACGAATCAGCTGTTTGTTTACGAAGCATTGAAGCTAATATAGGCATATGCCAATCTGAAACACTGATCTTTGTCAATGTTTACATTAAAATACATACTTTCTAATTTAAATTGTATTTAATTTAAAACAATTGACCAATTGAATAAAATGTAAAATACAAACGCCCGTTGCATTAATTTCCATATTTCTCGTCAGTTCCGTACGGCTCAGTTTCTAGAATTGTTGCTTTTTATCTTATAATATATTATGGTTACAATGATTACATTCAAATTTTCATTCGAAAGGTTGTAGATCTTACAAAAGTATATATTAAATGCCAGTCGACATACTTATCGTTAGACAGTTTTGCTGAGGTTTCGAATACTGACATTTTACTTAAAACTTTTTGCAGTCGAATCTATTTACTTTCTTAATGCTTAAGGTATAAAGAATACATCAAAAATTCAAGTCCTTTGTTATAATACATTGATTTTGCTTATACCCTGAACCCATTAAAAATAGGAATAAGGGTATATTTTATTTGTGCAATATCCAAATTTATGTAACAAGCAGAAGGATGTATCTACGACCCCATAAAGTATATATATTCTTGATCAGCATCAATAGCCGAGTCGATCTAGCCATGTCTGTCTGTCTGGCTGACCGCCCGTCCGTATGTGTGAACGCAAGGATCTCAGAACCTATAAGAGCTAGAGAAATTTTAGATGCAGGTGCTCATACTGCCTGTGCAGATCGAGTTTGTTTCCAATAATCGATAACTTACTCCATTTTATAGCAATCGATAAAAATTGATATCGATATCATGTTTTTTTGCGCAATTTTGGTAAATAATAAGAGCTAGAGTCACCAAACTTGACATATAGCTTCTAAAATAGAATATATAAGTTAACACTTAATATAGGCTATTTCATAAGTTATAATCAACCCTCGCTATCGCGTGCTTCATAAGTTAAGAAATAGCCCCCGCAATTGCGACACTGCATACTTTGTATCAGCGCGCAATAGCTGCAATGGTCAGCGGCGGTAACCGGACACTTTTGTTTTGCTGCAAGAGTTTCCGTTATTGCCTAAGATTTTGCTGAGTCGGCTTGCCGACCATGACATTGTGGCGTGATGCGAGTTTTGGCTTAGCTTAAGTAAAACTTTCTGTGCATTAAGTTTCTTTAGTTTTGAGTTCAGCGCTCTTCCAATAAGTCGCTTAAATAAATATTCACTCCGGCACTTAGCCGTTAAATAATTTGTTTTATTGTCTGAGCCCGAGGCCAGCAATAAGAGGCACAGTCGCCTCTCAACCTAATCTTCAGCCACTACAAGACTGAAGGATGTTAATTGGCGCCCAACTAGTGGTCGGACTCCACAACCAAAACAAGTAAAACAGCAGCACTAAGATAGCAGCGCGGGAGCTGCAACAACCAACAACAATTAAGACAGCAGCGCGGGAGCTGCGAGTGACCAATTTTATAAAGAAAATTTGTTTTGTGTTAATTGAATCATGTTTGGATCCATATTACTCCTTTCCTTATCAGTGGCTTCAGCACATGTCACCGACTACTCGCGTGCCAAGTACATTCCCATCGTCGACGGTGAAATCTTGGTATGGGAAGAATACGCCTATGTTAGGCACTCGGCAAACCTCTCAGAGTACGTGCGAATGGTGGAAGAAACGGTCAAATTAATTGACATGTTCCTGCTATCCCACATGAAAAAACTTCTAAGTGTGGACACGGCACATCTACAAGACCTATTGGAGGCGTTAGACACACACCATAGAGTCGCCAGGAGCTAAGATTTCCTAGGATCCATACTGAAGGTTGTGGCGGGTACACCCGGTGCCGGTGATTTAGAGCAGATTAGGTTCACTGAAAGGCAACTAATAAATGCCAACAATAGACAAATAGAAATAAAAACTAGAGTTCAAGACCAGCTTAACCAGTTAACAATCACTGTCAATAAAATTCTCAAGATAACCAAAAACTCACAAGTTGACACTAGCCATTTATTGAAACGCTACTGACTAGAAACAGAATGCTGATGATGGAGTTGCAAAATTTAATGCTTGCTATTACTCTTGCGAAGGCTAACATTATTAGCCCAAACATTTTGGACCACTCAGATTTGAAATCAATTTGGCTAGAGGAACCCACCAACACTCCCATAGGAGATCTTATGTCCGTTGCGTCCGTAAAAGTTCTTCAATCCATTAACACTATACATTTTATAATTAAATTCCCAAATATTAAAAAATCTTGCAGAAAAATTACGATTTATCCTGTCGTCCACAAGAACTTCATATTGCGATTGTTTGACAACGTCATAGCCGAATGCGATGGAGAAACCCACACACTGCAGAGTTGCGCCGCTTCACCTGGAGCCACATTTTGTCGTCTGGCATTAGAGAGTTCATGTGCCAAAGAGCTCCATGAAGGTGGCACGGCACACTGCGAGATCCAGCCGAGCAACCTGGAAATAATCACCCATGTAGATGACGGAATCATCATCCTCAACGACGGGTCCGCAAGGATTCAGGTGGACAACGTCACTGCTGAACATCACTGCCAGCCAAGATGTCCTCAGCCTCCCTTACCTTCATCGTTTGAGTGAACGTAATTTGGAGGCGATACAGCAATTCAAGAAAGACGTCGGAACTGATCAAGCTTATCGTGTGGCATTCATCATTGGAGCCATATGCTGTGCTTTAATATGCATTGGCACTCTTTGGCGGATCATCGACGCAAAGAAGTCTGCGAAGCAGTTACGAGAAGTCGTCGCCGGGATTGGGTCGGCCGAGGACGGCCTTATAATTGAAGGGGGAGTAGTTAACACATAACACTTAATATAGGATATTTCATAAGTTATAATCAACCCTCGCTATCGCGTGCTTCATAAGTTAAGGAATAGCCCCCGCAATTGCGACACTGCATACTTTGTATCAGCGCGCAATAGCTGCAATGGTCAGTGGCGGTAACCGGACACTTTTGTTTTGCTGCAAGAGTTTCCGTTATTGCCTAAGATTTTGCTGAGTCGGCTTGCCGACCATGACATTGTGGCGTGATGCGAGTTTTGGCTTAGCTTAAGTAAAACTTTCTGTGCATTAAGTTTCTTTAGTTTTTAATTCTGCGCTCTTCCAATAAGTCGCTTAAATAAATATTCCGGCACTTAGCCGTTAAATAATTTGTTTTATTGTCTGAGCCCGAGGCCAGCAATAAGAGGCACAGTCGCCTCTCAATATAATCTTCAGCCACTAGAAGACTGAAGGATATTAATTTATATATGCATTTGATGTTGGAAGAAGAGGGTTCAGGGTATCCCCTAGTCTGGAGCTTCCAACTAGAACCTCTTACTTGTTTTTGAATGGCCGTTGTATGGAAAACTTTTTTTTCATTCAAGATATTTTGATTAAACATAAAGATTTCACTATGCTACCTTCATTTTTGCGAAATCTTATTTATATCGGACTAATATATCATATATCTGCCATAGTAACGCTCGGTCGAAAACCAGATTTTTGATTAAAAACTTTTTTTTGTTTATCAAGATATTTTGCCCAAACTCGGCATCAACTATTTTCCCTGTGCTTCTTAGATACGGGCAAAACACTATAAGCATTATGAAAAGGTCGGATCTCCAAGGGTATAGATCTTCGGCGTGCCGAAGATAGCCGTTCTTTCTCGTTTATTTTTCTCTTTTTTATTGCAAACAAATGTTGGCACAACACAAGCAAATCTTAGTTTTTTAATTCAGAAAAACTTATCTCTTTAACAATTTCACAAAATAGTACCAAGCTTAAATCATACTTTAACGTGATCTTAACCATTTAGTTTAGTTTCTGTTTTTTCTTAAATCAATTGAATGTGTGTATTTTTTATGTATGTATGTTTTGCACTTTGCTTGCATTATATTACGTGGTCCAAGTACTCTGCCATTTCCTTTGGCCAGCAGCTTAACATCTTTCACCCTTATTGATGTTCTTCACGTGCTTCAGTAATTTCAACGTTGACAATAATTTATTTTTCTTTTTTCTTTTTCAACTCTATTATTATATTCATCACAAATATTCAGCTCCTCGAGCACTTACCCTCCTGGCAATTTTCTTAAATCTTCATGTGCATATTTGTAATTTCGTTTATTGGTTAAGGACTTTAAAGTGTGCCATTCACCCTCTAAAACCTGTGTTATTTTATCAGGCCCCTTGAATTTTGGACATAGCTTAGTTTGATGCTATGCTTCGCTTTTAAGTAATACAAAATCTCCAACTGTGTGCCTATGTTCTTTTGCCTTATTTTTATCAAATCGTTCTTTGTCATAAACGGCAGTAGCTAAAACTTTCTTCTCGGCTTATGCTCTTACATTTGACAGATCAACTTCATTTTCCCATTCACCAGAGGACTTGCCCTTGTCACAAAGTTAGTCATTCAATTGACTGCCAACTGCACCGCTCCTAGCACATCCTGCCAAGATTGCTTTCCAGTTTCAGCCGCCGTTAACATATTTTTCAAAGTGCTCATTGTCCATTCCACTTGGCCATTAGCTCGACTAACTCCGATGGCAATCAACTGCAAGTTTATTTTATGATCTGAACAGAATAAAATAAACTTCGCTTGACTTTCGGGATTGGATGCAGTGCAGCCTGAATTTTTCCTGAAGTTGATTTGGAAATTTTGCAAGTGAAGCAGTTGTGAAACAAATTAATTGATATATTTTGAGATATTTTCAAACCAGTAAAACTCGTAAATTTTGTCCAGAGTCTTTTCGAAACCTAAATGCATAATTAACTCGTGAACTTTGGTTATAACGGACCATCTGAAAGCACGCTCCACCACTGGTACATAGTGTGTTCTGCCATTTCCCTGTATTCTCCGGTGAAGAACTTCTGCCCTAGTTCATAGATTTTCGCAATATTTTCAGGAAGAGAAAAATCCCACAATTTCGGCTATATATAAGTAAGTCGCTGTTCAGCAATGAGCAAATTGCTTGAAATTTCGACCAAGCTAACTCTCTTTTCTTCAATCGCCTTTCTTTTCTTTTCCCTTCTCTGTACTGAATGTATAATGTAAATGACTGCAACTAAGCCTGCCAGCGCACTAGGGGTAAAATCTTGTTTATTTCTTGACGCCTTTGGTGAGTTAATCGGTATAAACAATAAAATTCCCACTCAACAAACAGTGTCGATAAAGGTTTAATGGCGTTTACTAAAGCTAAAGTTGCCAACTCATACGAGTAGTATCTCGACTCTGCAGGTGAAGTAGTTTTGTTATATAGTTCTATTACCTTGGGCTTATTATTTATTTTGTCCACTGCAACTTGCATCTGTATGCAACTCAATTGGGTAATTTGGGTCAAAAACAATAACAACTGATTTATCAGCAAGAAATAACCTTCTCCTTATCTGCTCATGCTCTGTTTTCCAAATAAATTTATTTTTGTCTGAAGTTAAAATAAAACGGTTATTATACCCTGAAGGGGTATATTGGGTAAGGGTATATTGTATGTGTGCAAAATGTATGTAACAGGCATAAGGAAGCATCTCCGGCCCCATAAAATATATATATTCTTGATCAGCATCAATAGCCGAGTCGATTTAGCCATATCCATCTGTCTGTCCGTCCGCCCGTCCGTATGTATGAACGCAAGGATCTCAGAACCTATAAGAGCTAAAGACTTGAATCCGATAATCGATAACTTACTCCGTTTCCAAGCAATTGATAAAAATCGATATCGATATCCTGTTTTTTGGGCAATTTTGGTAAATAATAAGAGCTAGAGTCACCAAACTCGACACATAGCTTCTAAAATAGAATATATATATGCATTTGATGTTGGAAAAAGAGGGTTCAGGGTATCCCCCAGTCGGGAGGTCCCGACTGGAACCTCTCAAATAAGTGTAATATAAAACTAAATAAAATAAAAATGTAAATAATGTTTTTCTTTCCAAAATGCAAACTGGTATCATTTACACGGACTTCAGTAAGGCGTTTGACTCTGTGGACCATGTCATTTTAATTCTTAAACCTAAACTTAAATAGTTTTCCCTCCATCTCTTTTGCTTCGGTTTAGTTCTTATTGAAAATGTAGAGTCACGTTACTTCGTATGTTTCCCAAGGTAGTCATCTTGGACCTTTATTTTTTTTATACCCTGCACAAATTTAGGGTATATTGCATTCGTGCAAAATCCAAATGTATGTAACAGGCAGAAGGAAGCATCTCCGACCCCATAAAGTAGATATATTCTAGATCAGCATCAATAGCCAAGTCGATCTAGCCATGTCCGTCTGTCTGTCCGTCCGTCCGTATGTATGAACGCATGGATCTCAAAACATATATGAGCTATAGACTTGAAATTTTAGATGTAGGTGCTTCTAGTACCTGTGCAGATCGATTCTGTTTCCGATATTCGATAACTTACTCTGTTTCCAAGCAATCTAAAAAAAACCGATATCGATATTCTACCAAACTTGACATATAGTTTCTAAAATAGAATATATAAATATGCATTTCATGTTGGAAGAAGAGGGTTCAGGGTATTTCCTAGTCGGGAGCTCCCGACTAGAACCTCTTACTTGTTAGACTTGAACTCGTGAAAAATCATGTGGGGAGGCCGAAATTTGGGATCATAAATGATTGGGAATATATCATGTGAAACATTTATTTTGAGAGATGATATTTTACGAGGAGTGGAGAAATTAAATTTGGTAATTGACACGCTAGCAGAAGATTTGCAAGCAATATAGGCTGTCAAGAAGATATAGAAACTTACCTACGAGGGGCAACAACAGTCAAAGTAGGAGCTCCAGGTAGTACAAGATTTGGTGGGGCCAATGAGGCACCATGATTTTACTTTACAGGGCCTAATGAGACTACTACAAGGGATAAAACCAGGGTTATAATTGGTTAGTCGCTAGTCGTTAAATCCTAGTTGCCAGGCATTAACAAAAGAGGCGTAGCTGTATGTACAGAGGTAGAACTGATTAGCCACGTTATTAAGCTTCACGAATTGATGTCTCATAGAATTAAACATTTTGGAGAAATCAATAGGCTTGTCGATTCATTCTGGCTACGACCAACGCAGGCCACCGCAGCCCTTCTTAGCAATTGCAGTGATCTTGCCACAATCACGCCCAGTGAGACATGCACATTTAGCATGCGCCACATTCTCACAGAGCCAGCAATTAACAAATTGCGGCAGTGCGGGATTATCAGCCTGCTTGAAAGTGCAAGGTTTCTTACTGCACGGCATAAGATAAGCAGAACCTGCGAGAGGACAGAGCGAAACAAAACACAGTGCAGCAAAGTGAGGGAGCAAGTAAACGCTAAAATAATAACTATTCGTACACAAAAAAATTGCAAAAAAGTCAAGACAGACAATAACAACAACACGGAACTGTTTAATACACATTCAATAGATGCAATAGTTAACAGACTTACAGATAACATTTTGAATAAGTTATTAAAGTTTTTTAAATAAAGCACATCAAATGCTAAATTTAGATTAAAAAAGTTGGATTGAAGCGCACAAATATATTCAAATCTTGGAGCACAAGTGAAGCACGTCAATCACTCTAAACTGAGAACTCTCTCAACAACGCACTCAAAAACAAGTAAGAGGTTCTACTCGGGAGCTCCCGACTAGGGGATATCCTGAATCCTCTTCTGTCAACATCAAATCCATATATATATTTTATTTTAGAAGCTATATGTCAGTTTGGTGACTGTAGCTCTTATTATTTACCAAAATTGCTTAAAAAACAGGATATCGATATTGATTTTTATCGATTGCTTGAAAACTGAGTAAGTTATCGATTATGGGAAACAAACTCGATCTGCGCGGGAACTAGGAGCATCTACATCACTTCAAGTCTCTAGCTCATAGGCTTTGAGATCCTTGCGTTCATACATACGGACGGACGGACGGACGGACGGACGGACGGACGGACGGACGGACAGACAGACGGACAGACGGACGGCTATTGGAGCTGTTACATACATTTGGGTTTTTCTCAAATACAATATACTCATACCCATACCCATACCCAATATACTTATACCCATTTTTAATGGGTTCAGGGTATAATTAAATAATATTGGAAACCTATATGCTCTGAATGAAAATTTAATTTTAACTGAAACCACCCAAGAAGTAAGATAATTAATAAATACGAAAATCTTGACGAAAACCTATGAATACTTTACCAAAACATCTCTGCAATACAATGGATAAAACTACAATGATGGACGTGTTTTTCGTTCTCTACATTCCATTATGCTACTTGCGCTCCCGTCAGAAATTCCGACCGGCTACTTTTATATAATCTATTCTAATCCTTCTGGTCAATGTATGTTTCTTATTTTTATCCTTCGGCATCACCAAATTCAATATACCTTACAATATGGACTACTTTTAACGCTTACTAACGATTTCTATATTTTATATTTTTACATATACGACTCTGCATATTGCAAGATCGGGTGAGATAATTTTGGTTTTAGGCAGCTAGTTCTTTTCTACAAAAAAAAAATAGTTTTAATTTCCGTTCTCCTAAATTTTTTTAGATTGCTTCCTGGTAATGACAGAATTGTAGCTCAAAGGCTGGACAACGATTGCATGTGGCATCTTTTAAGGCACTTGCACGGACCACTGCCTATATTCTGGCAAATTTGATTTAATTAAATTGTATCACTAACCAAACAACATATAGACTGGACTATCGGAGTAAGGAAATGGGGCCGCTCGTTTTCTGTGCGCCTACTCCAGTCCCCTTCGTTTTTGTTCTGGTTCATAAAACGCTTTATTTTATTCCCTCGCACTGCAGGAAACTGCTTTGGCTTACTCTCAGTGCTCTTTCAATTTGTATATTAACCGTTTTACTGTCTGTGTGTGTGTATCTGTCCGCACAAGCAAAAATGCTCACAAATTCAAGTAGCTTTCTTCCCTTTCTAAGGGACAAGTTATATGAAACAATGAAAGGGTTTGCCACGTCGTTGCGAAGTTCTTGAATGTTAGCTCATTATCGTTGGTAAGGTTACCTAAGCGATACCATGTGTGCATTTAAAACATTTTGGACTCGCTATTCACGCATACTTGCATATTTTGTATATGAATAGAGGAATTTGTGCACTTGTGTGCCTGTTGGTGGCCTTTCTGCGTATCCCTTGCAAATTTGACAAGATTTTAAGTTTTTGTGATTTCTGAATTCGGGGATCTAAAAACACACATACAAATATGTGAGAATGGGCAGATCATGGGTGCTAGAGAAATTTCATTTTATACATATATATACATTTATATATAGGTGGACCTTAACAATTGTCCACTGTATGCATTTGTTCAGGTTGTCCGATAGCTTGTTCAAAAAGTAACCGAAATTCGTTAGTCCAAGAGTAAATATAAATAGTTTTGTTAGCCGACTCTTCAATCGAGGTCTTAATCACCCCTGGTTGATCTCCGGCAAATCGATTAAAGGAATGTGAATGTCAAATCGGATCATAACAAATGGTATATATATATAACCACTAACCAAACAACATATAGAATGGACATGAGTATCGGAAAGTAGGCACAAAATGTATCTTAGACATCTGGTCCAAACTCGCCAATATGGGAGTAAGATATACATATATGTATTTTTGCACCGCTTACTCTACAGGAAAGTGCTTGGCGCACTCTCTTCCCTATGATTTGTGCGATAGAACGGCAACGCTGTTAACTTTTATCTCGCTCGCATTTACTCTCAACTCCCAATGCTCTCTCTATGATTAGGGATCGTTTAAATGTGTGTGTGTGTGTATGTGTCCGACAAGCAAAACTGCGCACAAATTCAATTTTTCCCAAATGCCGAGGCATTTCCACCCTTTTGAAGGCACGGCTAATATGAAATAGAGAAAGGGTTTGCCACGTCGATGCGAAATACTTGCATTTTAGCTCGCTATCGTTGGTAAGGGTACCCATGCGTTGCCATGTGTGCATTTAAAATATTTTGGACTCGCTGTTCACGCATACTTGCATATTTTGTATATGAATAGAAGCATTTATGCGCTTGTGTGCCTGTTGCTTGCCTGTCCCCGATGCAAATGTAACAAAATTTTGGGATTTCTGATTTTGGACCTCTACACATAGACACACACATACAAATGTCTGTGAATGGGCAGATCATGGGCGCAAAGAAAATATCATTATTGGCACGCGTCTGACGCGCGCCCTCTTTTTTATGATTTTGATGAATGCCTTACCAACGATAGCAAGCTAAAATGCAAGAATTTCGCATCGACGTCGCAAACCCTTTCTCTATTTCATATTAGCCGTGCCTTCAAAAGGGTGGAAATGCCTCAGCATTTGAGAAAAATTGAATTTGTGCGCAGTTTTGCTTGTCTGACACATACACACACACACACACATTTAAACGATCCCTAAAAATAGAGAGAGCATTGGGAGCTGAGAGTTAGTGCGAGCGAGATAAAAGTTAACAGCGTTGCCGTTCTACCGCACAAATCATATGGAAGAGAGTGCGCCAATCACTTTCCTGTAGAGTAAGCGGTTCAAAAATACATCATATGTATATCTTACTCCCTTACTCGCGATTTAGGACCAGATGCCTCCGATACTTTTTGTGACAACGTTGTTTGTATGTGATGTTGTTTGGTTAGTGATATAACATAAAGGCGGCACGGTTGCGGCACTCTTTAAATAGCCTTCATGTTACGGGCAGCAACAAACTTATAAAAATAAATACCATACAAACACTATGCTGTTTTTGGGATTGCCAGCTGGATGAAAGTTATCGATAGATTCGGGAAAGACTTCAGGAAATGTTGGAAACAGAAAGGGCTTCAAATCTCCTTGCTGACGCGTAAATGCTTAAGCTTACGCTCCTCAGTGCAATGTTAGATACTTTTCTCTTAATCTGTCCTCTTTTTTATGTGACGGAAAGGTTCAGGTTGTAATATTTGTATACGCTAATGAACCCATTTTATGAACTAAAATGTAATGTAATGAAAATAAATATAATATATATTATTTACCATAATATAACATTTGTATTAGTTTACTTTAATTGACTCTTTTTTAAATGTGTCGGCTTAATACAGAAGTCACGGTTATTATAATTTATTACTGCCATTTTTATTTAACAGTGATAGTTGTTGGTATGATACTAACGATCATTTCTACACGACACTCGGTAATCGGCACTCTTTAAATATCCTTTATGTTACGGGCAGCAATAACATTATAAAAATAAATAATACACGAAACATTTATATTATTTTATTTTAAATTCCAGGAAATTCTATGATTTATGATTTTTTATGCGATCGGCTAGCATTTGGCTCTGGCTCTTTTCTTATGTTCTTTTTTTCTTCTCATCAACAAAAGCCACTCTCCCCTTTAAAAATGCCCAGAGTTACACTTATGAACTGGTGGCTCAAATAGTTGCGTAATATAGGCATAGATACCTTGAACCCAAGTAAACGATATTATTGTCTTGTATAAATATATGTAACAAGCATCTCAACCCCATTAATGTATACATTTTTGATTAGCATCAATGTCCGCCAAATTCGAAATATATTTTTTAAAAAGTTCTCTGATCAATTATTTTATAGCTAGAACTTTTTCTTGCCTAATGCCATGTTATCTGGTAATAACTGGAACTGGTTACTCTTAAGTACTAGTTACTGTAAGTGGCTTGAATAAATATTGCTCATCTCTATTATTAAGATATATTGAATTCTGAGCTAGGTATAATTCTAAAATAGGTAATGTAGACTGCCACGCTCAATAACTCCACTTAATAAAGGTGGTAAATTACAACAAATAATAATGTACTTAACATTTTCTGTGCAGGGGCAGTAATATGACTGAAATCTGTGAGCCCTTGAACTTGGCAAGGGGTGAGGCATACATTATCAGATAAAGAGCTTTATAAATCAATTATATTTACAGATGTAAAAAGGTCAATAGAATTATTAGAAAAACTTCAGGCTAGCGGAGATTTTCCAACAACAAAATTAGCCGCATTACAAAAAGTTCTAAATTCTGATTTTTTGAACTCTGTGCGTGAAGTCTATGAACACGTTTACGAAACAGTTGATATACAAGGTTCACACGATGTTCGGGCATCTGCAACAGCTAAAGCAACTGTGGCTGCTTTTGCTGCCAGTGAAGGCCATGCACATCCAAGAGTTGTAGAATTGCCAAAAACAGAGGAAGGTATGTATGTTTGTATTATACTCATTTGTGTCGATTTGTGTAAGTCGTAATAAGTAGTGAGTAGTGAGAATATAGGCGACGGTATATTGATTGCAATTTCGCAGAATCGAAGCGAGCTGTCCCAAGTTACAATTATAAAATTTATTTCTAATAATCTGTTGAATTAAAGTTCGAGCAAGAATCAATATCGTTAGATAAAACAAAAAAATTTATAAAATAAAGTAATAAAAAAGACAGTAAAATGTTGGTCATCAGGTTAGCACACCCTACTCTTCTTAAGCTTTTAAGCCATGAACTTATGTCTTAACCTTAATACCTAAAGGTTTTGCAGCAAATTGATCATATCAATTTTCTCTTATTGACTGTGAGCTCATAAATTTGATTATGAATCGATTTGTACAAATTTTGAATATACTTCATAAACTTACATTTTGAAAATCATCGAAAACATTTTAAAAATGGGAAAAAGCTGTTTCTGAGATCCTTTGCATTCCTATATACGGACGGAAAGACAGACAATCATGGCTAGACCGGCTCGGCTATTGATGCTGATCAAGAACATATAGTCTTTATGGGGTCGGAGTTGCTTCCCCTTGCCTATTATTAAGATTTTTACAATAACATTTTACCATTGTCAATAGATTCAGGATATAGCAAGTAAGAGCATCTAGTCGCGATCTCCCGACTTGGGAATACCCTGAACCGTCTTATTCCAACACCAAATACAGTTCGCAACGCGCTCGTTTGTAGTAAAGAAGATAAATTAAAAAAAAAAAGGTTTCTTGGCAGGGTTAGAGCTTGCAACTGACCGTATTACTTGTTGACTAATCAACAGCCACACCTGCCACAAAAAAAAAAAATAGGTTTCCCGGTGGGGTTCGAACTCGCGATTGAGCGCACCAGTTGCTATGCCTTTTCTCAACAGCCACACCAATAATTTGATATTATATAAAAAAAAAAGCAATGTTCTTGAATAGCTTTGAAAATGATTTGAAACTGAGCGTACAGTAAACTAACTACTCTCATACAAACGTCTCAAATGATTTTTCATGCAGACCCATGCAAATGAATTTGAAGGCAAAGGCCACCCACCAAGTCTTAGACTCCCATTTCCACAAAGGAGGAATGGATTTTTAGCATCTTTAAAAATAAGTTTGAGGCCGATCCGATGGTTAACAAAAAAGTTTCATACCATCGTTTTTCGCTAATTAACCACAATTGTGGGTGGGATTTTCCAAATTGCTGAAACACGTATTCATTAAGTTCTTATGTAGAGCTTTAAAAATAAGTTTGAAGCAAATCGAACACCACTAAAAACTTCGCCCAAAAAATTTTTAAATCGCATTTCTACCGAAGAAGTTTAGATTTTTCATAAAATGTGAAACACGTCTCAAATGATTTTTCGTACAGAGCTTTGAAATCGAATTTGAGCGCGAAACGTCACGCACTAAATCACTGAAAATAATTTCAATTATAATTTATATAGTCATAGTTTATATCTGACTTGCATGTTTTTCAGGTTTGGGCTTCAATGTAATGGGAGGCAAAGAGCAGAACTCTCCAATTTATATCTCGCGAATAATACCTGGTGGTGTTGCAGATAGACATGGAGGGCTAAAAAGAGGAGATCAGCTGCTTTCAGTAAACGGAGTGGTAAGCTTACACTATGTCATAACGTGTGGTGGGTTTGTGAAAAATCCCACAGTACAGTTTCTTACAACGGTTTTATACTCTTTTTTAAAGACACTTGTTAAAATTTATGCAAGTGGCTTACACTTATCGAAAATTCGGATTCAAAGATCTAATGGGAAAGTTTTAGGTTGTAACTTATTTCCAACTAGTGCATATTAAGTAAAGACTTATTTCACACCTCTCGTCTAATTCCACAACTCTGGTACTTAAAATACAAATCAACAATTTTTTTTGTCCGATCCTTTTATATGAATGAGTGCGTGTAATAGCGATTTTGTAAATTTCGAGCGACATGTGTAGTGAATTACGGGAAAACAGTTGTATGCGTCCTTTTGCTTACTATCCGACCGGATCGGGACTTTTTTTTAAAGATATTTGTGAAAATTTCTTGGACACATGTTTCACAATTGTCCAGAAACAAAGAGAATTGTTGGGAAATGCGAGACAAAACTTTTAGTTCAATTTCATCCTGTGAAAAATATATCTAGATGTGGAGTTCAAGGTGGTTGATTCGGTTAGATTTATATTTACAAACTTCAACGCAATAAAAATTCTTAACCTAAGTACATATGAATATATGTATTAAAAAAGGCATTAAATTTGGAAATTAGTTTTAACATCCGAACTATGGTTGATAAAACCGATTCTGAAAGTTTAATTACTGTCTTCTACTCCAAAACTGTAAAATGTGAGTTAGGGAATATTCGAAAAATATTAAATATGAACATTAGTATATCATGACCAAAAATTACATCATTTTTGCTTAATTCGTAAGTGTTTAAATTTAAAAGTGTATATGAACCGTAAATATATTCATCAGATTTCAGGGAGCGGATTTCGGGCAAAACGGCTATGAGATTCTCGAGTAATAGCTATTTTTATAATCCACAAATAAATTATATTAAGATTATAGTATTTTTGTTTCTTTTCAGTCGGTTGAAGGGGAAAATCATGAAAAAGCAGTTGAATTATTAAAGCAAGCGGTTGGTTCCGTAAAGCTTGTGGTACGTTACACACCCAAGGTTCTTGAAGAAATGGAAATGCGATTTGATAAACAACGTAATACACGTCGTCGTCAGTAGAGCTAACAAAAATGTATCTTACAATTGCAACAAACATTTTAACATGCTTTAAAAATCTCAATAATAACATAATGCGCTCTTTAGTTGCAGTTAAAAGGGTTGCTGCCTTATATTATAAAAATATAAAAAACTAGAGTAAACTCGACCAAATATTATACATTTGTTTTAACTAAAATTACGTATGGATATATTATACTTTTAAGCTTATGTCGGCTGAACGATAATCAACTTTATTTTATATATTTACTTGTTGGCAGAATTACATTTTTACCTTAAATTTGAGCTGTAAAATTAACGAGTCTACTGTTAGTCTTTAATTGATACCCAAGTTTTATCCCACTCCTTATGTAGCTTAAACTAATGGTAGTCAACAAATAAGATAAATAATGCAAATTTTTAAAATGTCTGTTGATTCTGATAATAAATTGCTAAAAAAAATTAAATATGTTAACCTCTTTTTAATTTATTAAGCAGCAACCCACCCTCGTATTGTATAATTTAGTATCTCAAATATCAAGTTGCTTATGTGTTATATTAATAATATGCTTTTAAGAATGCAAAAATTAACATACCGAACGGCATAAAAAATAAACATATTTCTTGTCCACAAATAAACACAATTATTGAATCTAATTTATTAATTTAGTTAGGTGCTTTCATTATTATTTTTATTTTGAATGATAAAAATTATATATTTTTGTTTTGAGAATCTAACTTAACTATATAAGATAATTTAAGAATGAAACGTTTAGGCGATAAACGGAGTTTTAACAAAAGGTTCTAGTCTCCCGACTAGGAGATACCGTGAACCAAATTCAATATAAACACTGAGTAACGCCATACAACAAAAAGCAACCAATCAAGTTTTTTGAGAATTGAGAACGCAAACGAAGTCTGTATTCCTGCGTTCTCACACCCGAGAGAGCGAAAAAGCTAAAAATAAAATGTTCTCTCAGCCTCGGCTCTATGAGGGACGTGCAAACACTTATGTTTGTATGCGTGTGAATATACATACATAACAGCATATTTGACTGTGTTGTTAAAGTCTCTGGCTGGCAAAGAAATAAATTTTCTTAGTTTTCTAGCGCTGATCATGATCTATCCCTAATTTGTGTTGACATATGTATGTATGAATGCATTTGTACTAAGGTTGGCTCCGTAAAAAATGTGTATTTTTAAGTCGATGCAAATATTTATATAATTTCTTTTAATTAATTTCATAAAGCAAAGATATTTGCGTCGTTCAAAACTTTTTCGCTCAATGTACTTCGAAAACGAAGCGACGCAAAGCAGCATTGACCAGCAATGCTGAAGGCAGGCTGGCGACTAACTTCGTAGCTCGTGTCAGCATCAGCAAGCCGCGACTTCGGCATTCGTTCGTCTGGCCTTTGGAGAACGAACAACCAGTCGGCAGGCATGCCGTACAAAGCCTCAAAGGCCAGATGAAAGACCAGGCTAGAAATTTTGCGTCGCATTCAATTGTATGGGCGTTCCTCATCTTAGTGTTCGCAGTTGCATATAACTTTGGTTTTTTCTTAACCGATCTTTATGAGATTTTCTACAGTATATCTTTCTGTACCGTAGAATATTTGTGTATATTGAAAAAATCAATTGCATTTAAATTGAGGGTTAAATTGGTTGGCAATTTAAGTTGGGTTATTAACATGATTTAAATCTCTGTGGCGGTAGGGGGGAAGTGGCGATAGATATAAAATGACAAATATATAATATTCTAGAAGCAGCATATCATGTTTGGTGACTATAGCTCTTATTATTTACCCAATTTTCTCAAGAATCAGGAAGTCGAAGTAAGTTAATCGATTATCGGACAACAAACTCGACCTGCGCAGGCACTAGGCGCACCTTCATATAGAATTTCAAGTCTCTAGCTCTTATAGGTTCTGAGATCCTTGCGTTCATACATACGGATAGAGGGACAGACACACGGACATGGCTAGATCGACTCGGCTATTGAAGCTGATCAAGAATATATATATACTTTATGGGGGAGATGCTTCCTTCTGCCTGTTACATACATTTGGATTTTGCACAAATACAGTATATATATAAAAAAAGAATTTTCCTTGGCATGGTTCGAACTTGCAAATGACAGTATTACTTGCTTAACGGTTCGATAACCGTTCCATAACCGTTCCAGACAAACTTGTTACCATCGACCACGGCCAAGAAGGTTACTCGCGGACAATTGGGATCAGATGAAAGCAGTGTGAGTGGATGTGAGGATATATTAGCATGCTGGAGTACACCGCACCCTTGATCTATTACAACGCTAAGAGATTTAAAAAAGTCTTTATCGTCCCTGTGCTTGTTCAGCAATAGCAGATCGTTTTGAAATAGTTATGTTGGATGTTCGTCGAGGCGAAGTTCTGCTGATGTCTATGTATATGCATATACCATAACTCGAAGTGACCGATTGTACGAACTATTTTCGTTAAGTCAGTCAGTTTGATGATTGCAGTAAATCTAGGATTCCGTTTCTCAGCATCGATAGTATCCCTTATCAAATCATTGTCGCGCTCGCAGCAGAGCTATTTTGCTACGGTAACAATTCATACTGAATTATGGACATTTTGTTTCCAACTGTCTAATAGATTGCTGTTGCAGCCAGTACAAAATATTCTACGAATCAGACTCTCTGTGTTATTTGCCGCCGAATTGGTTTTGATCGTGTTATATATAAATTACTCAGAAATTGAGGTAAGCTCCACTTTTTTTCAGGGAAATGAGTTTGTAGCAGCCACATCTCCTGTTTTGAAATCTTCAAGATGATGATGATGATTGACATCAGAAATCCCAACGGATCGAAAAGTGAAGACGTAGTCGAATGAATAGGTTTATTTGGAGCCGTGAAATACAACATTAAATTCAAATAGTGGGACATCACGATGTTTCATATGCCAAGTTCGCTAGTGTCAGCATTTCATCCAAATTTAAGTTGTTGTCAGATTCGTCGTCTTTGACAGCGGGATTAATTAATTCAACTTACGGTGCCTGTCCTCGGCTAAGTGATTCGGTGACCTTAATGTCCTGAACGCCGATAATCTTGCTTGCTCCGCGAATCGAATTGTGGTTAAACGTTAAACGGCGATGCTTGCAATTTTCACAACAGTTTCAGGGGTACACTGAATTATGTCCTGATTGCAATAAGTTAATGCAGTGTACAGCATTTTTTTCGACTTCCTCATTTAATTTGCGACTCATACATTGAAACTGAGAACGTCGTACAATGTCATGGCAGGAACTCATGGTTGGTCATGTACTGGATGCTTGGGAATCATATTCATTTATCATATTCACACCTAGTGTTTTTTTTATACCCTGAACCCATTAAAAATGGGTATAAGGGTATATTGTATTTGTGCAAAATCCAAATGTATGTAACAGGCAGAATGAAGCATCTCCGACCCCATAGTATCTTGATCAGCACCAATAGCCGAGTCGATCTTGCCATGTCCGTCTGAAATTTTAGATGTAGATGCTCCTAGTTCCCGCGCAGATCGAGTTTATTTCCGATAATCGATAACTTACTCCGTTTCCCAGCAATCGATAAAAATCGATATCGACATCCTGTTTTTTTTTTTTTGCAAATTGGGTAAATAATAAGAGCTAGAGCCACCAAACATGATATGTTGCTTCTAGAATATTATAGATATTTCAAGTATCTTTCATTTCATACCTATCGCCACCTCCCCACTACCACCCCAGAGCTATAAATCAAGTTAATAACCCAACTTTTATTGCCAAGCAATTTAAGCCTCAATTTAAATGCAATTGATTTTTTCAGTATACACAAATATTCTACGGTACAGAAAGATATACTGTAGAAAATTTCATAAAGATAAGAAAAACCAAAGTTATATGCAACTGCGCAATAGGATGGGGCAGCAGCTTTAAGAATTTCTGTATACATGTACACACACACATTCATGCGCGTCTGCTTCGCATTCTAACAGCATGGGAATTGCATCTTTTTTTTGTTATGTTATTTAAGTTCCTTTTTTATCATATGTACTTAATTGTTGGTGTGTGTCTGCTGAGTAGAGGCATAGCAGGTGGTGCGGTCTGTCGCGAGTTCGTAACCTACCGGGGAAAGTATTATTTTGTTTTTTTGCTGGTGTGTCTGTTGAGTAGAGTCAACAGCAAGTAATGCGGTCAGTTGCGAGTTCGAGCCCTGCCAAGGGAACTTTTTTTTATTAATTTATTTGGTGTTTGAATAAGAGAATTACTTGTTTTAAATTTTAAATAGGGTCATTTAACTCATTTTCTTGTGCGTTTTCATCTTGGCAGCACCGCATCTTTAACTTCACCAGCATACGTTCATCAATCGCTATGCTTAAATTGTCTTAAGGCCTGTCAAATGTCAACGATTCATTATTAAATCATGATTGTAAACATTGTCGTGCCTTTTATAAGGAGGTAGAAAGGCAAAGCTACCTGCGCTTATTTAATATACATATACAGGCTTCCGTCTTCTATTAAACACAGGATCAGAGATATATCACTACAATACACAAGCGCACTAGGAATTGCATGTCAACCATCCACCATTAATGTAGCATGTATTTAATCAATAATTATTAACAAATTATATGGGTTTTCCAACTTTTTCATTTGTTAACAACAACTCTACACTTTCAAATGTGTTGGGACATCTTGTAAAGGAAGATGAAGATGAAACTGTTACTTGAAAAATGTATTTCAAACGGTTATCGAAAGATACCCCCAGTTGCCGATGTTTTCAACAAAATGCACACAAGCAACACTCCTGGAGTTCATTGGATCTAAGACGGTAACACGTTCACTTTCGTAAGTTTGCGCACCCTGCTTATACTTAAAGTACTTTCCTAAGTATCTCGCGTAGTTGATCAGCTCGACCTGTTAGCGTTAGTAACCATACAATTACAAATTTTGTTTAAAAAATTATAGCTTTTCGATAAAGGCTGGACTATTTTATTTTCACTTTACCTGTCCGAGAAGTGGCAATGGCATGGCAATAACATTCTCTTAAAAAAACCATCCAAGCCTGGCATAACATATTGGTTACACATCAAGTCTTATCGAGCTTCATGCTCTTTCAGACGCATCAATAAAGGGCTATGTCGCTGTTGTTTATATTCGGATGGCGAACTCTGACTGAAAGTAACATTGAAATTACTTTCTTTTCTGCAAATTAGTTTAATCAAGCAACGATCATAATGATAATGCTTGTAATTTTTAGGAGTGAAAGAAGCTATTAGCAATGAAGCGATTATTTCGAAAGCACAAGTGAAACCGCAGATCGAAACAAGGGTAGATAATGGTTTAATATTTAGAACACATTTACAAATCGGTTAGATTCGTTCTATTCAAATCCCGAAACGAGAATTAATATGCTGGTGAAGGATTCATATCAATCAAACGAGTAGATGACTCACCTTTACCAAAATCTGCAACAAGCTTTCAAAGCCACCCGGAGTGTTGATCTGCGTTGATAATCAGAGGCTCCTTTTCCTATACAAGAAACTTTCGTTCTATATGGTGAAAAGACCCGGCATTTTATATAATTCAATAAATAAAATTGTTATTGTGAGAAGCAGCAGCAGCTCCCAGCCACTAACACTATTGTAACTGACAAATAGTTTTATCTGAGGCCTTATAACTATCGGTGTGTGAATTGGTCACCGGTTTATACGCAGACTCAGCTTAAATATCACTGTTTCTTATTAATCAAATCAGTTACTTAGCTTTAACAACTACGATTTTTTGTATTACCAACCTACACTTAAAAGAAAAGCCAACCCTATCTAAAATAATTCAATTAAATCGATAAATAGAACGAAACTATGGCATAGCAGTAAATGAAAATTAATGGATGCCACGCATTTGTATTCAAGAAGGGTAACTATTTGGATACGTTTCGCAACCGATCAACTAGTCAACAAAAAAAAATAGTATAGGGATGAAAAAAACACCAATAAATAATTAAGCAGAAAGTGCTAGCTCTACATCAGCTAATATATTCTTTTCTTGCTCTACGAAGAGTAAAAAATTAAAACAAAACAATTAAAAATGTCTACTATACAAGGATAGACAATAATGGATAGACATAATGCACAAACAGAATTTTAACCAAATAAATTCTAGTTAAAACACATCCAGTTAATCTTAACAAAACACACTAGTTAATTACTATAATAAGTCTAGTCAGTTATGGTTAATTTTTTTTTATACAAGCGCCACCACAAAGTTAATATAATGAATTTGGAAAAATAAAGATTTAAGATTAAATAACTAGGCACGAGGACTTAAAATCGTCAATGCGGACTTGGGTTACCTGAGGCCATTACTTATGTGGAAAGCACAACTTTAGGTCATCGGCTTACATTAGTACTGGGCAGGGAGACAGTATTGAAGGAAACTCATTGATTAAAATGGTAAGGAGCCAAGATGATTTATTTGGAATATTCGTTTCTGAAAAGAACCTATTAAGTTCTGTTTTACTGAGTTGCAGTTAAGCCAATTACTGAAATGCCGAAACACAATATGTGACGAATTACCTATATCAGTATCGATAACGTTAGTCTGCATTCTATTCATAAAACTAGCAATTTGACGGAGATATTACCATTCTCTCTTAGGCTTTAGGAATGGCGAGCAATTTGCAAAAGCCATTTTAGTTTACTGTTTTTTTTTTTTTTTGGATTTACATGTATGAAAAGTTATTCACTCAGATAAACTTTTGTCTATTATTCTTAGTTGAGAGTAATTGATGTGTTTTACTTATGCTCCACGATTTTTATATATTTTTACGCTTTAATCTAGCTTTTTATACCCTGAACTAACTGAAAACGAGTAAAAAGGGTATATTTTTATTTGAAAATAGATGTAACAGGAAGGAAGCATCTACGACCCCATAAAGTATTTATATTCTTGATCAACATCAATCGATAATAATCGATATCGACATCCTGTTTTTTGAGCAAATTGGATAAATGTTGAGAGCTAGAGTCACCAAAAGTTATTTTTATACCCTGAACCTCTTGAAAATGGGAAAGGTTATCATGTACCTGAGCAAATGTATGTAACAAGTATAAGGAAGCATCTCCGACCCCATAATGTGTTTATATTCTTGGTCAGCTTCAACAGCCCAGTCGATCTAGCTATGTCCGTCTGTTTGTCCGTCCGTCTGTCTCTAAGCATGAAGTTAATAATATCAAAACCCAGAAGATCTAGGGACTTGAAATTTTAGTTGTGGGTCCCCTTAGTGCCTGCGCAGATCGAGTTACATTCAGATAATCGATAACTTACTCCATTTCAATCAATCGATTAAAATTGATATCGACATCTTTGTTTTTTAGGAGAGCTAGAGTCACAAAAATATATTGCCAGCAAATCTTCTGCTAGCGTGTCAATTACCAAATTTAATTTCTCCTCTTCTCGTGAAATAACATCTTTCAAAATAAATGTTTCATATGATATGTTCCCAATCATTTGTGATCCAAAATTTTGATTATTCATGAGTTCAAGCCATAAGAGCTAAGCCAGCCTGTCACAGGGTACTATTTCTGCCCCAAAAAACTACCTTCGTCTTCCTGCAAAGTCTCTATTTACTACTAGAATGTCAGAGGTCTCATTTCCAATATTAAAAATCTTTTTATGGCTAGCTCTTCCTTCAATTCGGATATAATCAAATTTTCAGAAACATTAATTGCTGTTAAAGCCACTCTCCAGTTAGAACTTTTATATTTGAGTATGCCTACTGACGCAGAAATTGTCTCAGTTAAGGTGCCTTTTCCTACACGGAATATCTATATGCTCTTATGTCCATGAAAATTATCTAGTACCCTCAGCACAGCATGATTTTATAGATTGCATGATAGATCTTTCCTTGTTTCAAATAAATTCAATTTTTAATCATTTGAATATAACTTTGATCTGGTATTTCCAGGTCCTCTCCTCTATCCCTTCCTGAGGGTGTATACCATCCAAATTTAGAGCTTGCAAAGTTCAGTTGCAATCCCGCCATTGCTTTCGCAAAGGAAACTATCAATTCATCAACGCATTCATGCAATCGATTAGCATATTTTATATGACACAGTTGAACTGAACTCCATATTTAATAATTGAATTCCCAATTCAATACACTCAATTGCTTCTTCAAAGCCACCCAGGTTCATTCCCAGACTATCAAATCCACAAAATATTGAGTCTAAATATTTTAAAAAGTTTAATAGTTCTGGTTCGAGTACCGACTTGGCTGAATATTCCATTGCCAAGTCAAACTTCTTTCTTCTGAATTTTCAATGCTGTGTGGATTATCTGACTCGTCGCAAAAGGCAATTTGCCTAAAATCTGAGAAAGTAAATCTTTAAGTTTGCCATCTTCTTTTTCTCTCGGGATGGACAAAGCAATGACTGATTCTGCTAGCCTCAATGCTAATTTTTTTCTAATCAACTTACTTTTGAGTCTGCTCTAATAATAATTCTTACCCTTATACCATTACTTCCTCTATACCTACTCCTATTAGTTCCAATTGCTCCCTACTTAAAGGTGTAAATTCTTTATAATCTTCTTACTCTCCTGAGCCTGACAATATTCCTAGTTGTCTACTCAAGGAGTGTAGTTATTCCCTTGTTTATCCATTAGTAAAGCTATTTAAACTATCCCTTAAATCTTCTGTCTTTCCATCACTTTGAAAAGAATTTTATATCATTCCTCTCCACACGATAGGTGGAAAGTCTGATATACAAAAATATAAGAGCATTTCAAAACTGTCCGCTGTTCCTAAATAATTTGACTAAATAATTACTTTGAATTTGCAGCATTTCTGCAAATCTCCCCTGTTCAATATGGATTCGATGATTCCCATGGTAAATGATACTTTTCTTTCGAAAATGAAAAATGCTATCACTGACTTCAGTAAGTCGTTTGACTCTGTGCACCATAACATTTTACTTTTAAAACCTGACTGAATATTTTTCTCTCCATCTCTTTTGCTTTGAAATAGTTATTATTTAAAAGCTAGGACCCAAAGAGTAATGCTTAGGGTGACTACCTCTAAACAGGTTCATGTTACTTCTGGTATTGCTCAAGGTAGCTATCCTGGTCCTTCACTCCTTGTTGTTTTTATAAATGATGTCCCCGCTATGCAACTTTGGTGTACGGGCAATCAATTGCATCTTAATTGTTCAAAGTGTATGTTTATTACATTTAATTGTACTTCACCTTTTCTTATCAGTTACACACTCGATAATACTCCATTGCAACATATACTAACAGTTGAGGATCTAGGCGTTCCTGTTGATTCTAAGCTCTGTTTCAATCTTCACAAAGATACCATCGTTAATTAGGCAAAAGGTCTACTTGGATTCATTAAATGATGGTCTAAAGAGTTTAGCGATCCTTTTAGTGTACATCCCTATTGTTCGCTCTATCCTTGAATACTGCTCTTGCATCTGGTCTCCGCAGTATTAAAACAGCCAGGTTCGTATTGAATCTGTTCAGAAGCAAACCTTTTCTATTGTGTTATGTAAAAATTTCAATAGTTTGCATCACGTTTTCTTTACCCCCTATAAAATATAGCTAGCTTACTTTTCTTTACGTTATTACAAAATGCTTCCTTTCTTTTTAAGACATTCGTTTTGTCGACTTTTAATAAATAAAAATAAATATCTCTGGGACCCGGTCTCATTATGTAAAGATGCGAATTTTCAGTGAATAATGGGGTTATTTAGTGCAAAACGGATGCTGAATGAATCCAACACAAATATCAAATCAAGGGATTTGTCTCTCAAAATACGGATAAAAAATATGATTTCGATACAGAGACGTTTAAAAATAAAACATTTTAAGCAAAATTTATTAAATCCAAAGCTGAACAGAAATGCATACTCCGTCTCTAACTTGACCGGTTAGAATTGGCGTTGCTAACAATGCTAAGACGCCACTAGAAAGTGATGAATCATTTTGATTTGAATAGAAGCACGAGGGTGAACTATATTTTTAAAGTATTGTCTGCATACGAATCCCAAACACAAAAATACCTAAGCAGAAAAGTTTGAGTAGCTATAAATTAAAATGTTTGAATATACAAAAGAAGCGTATACTAATAGACATTCTCCACTGTCCACATTTCTTACACAGTTTCAAATTTGTGAAAAATAATAATTTTGTTATATATAATTAATTTTTTTATTTTATTTGAACACGCAATAATTCTGACATTCTTTTCAGATTTTTGTATGTTAACATTTTAAGACCTGTTCCACCAGAAAGTTTAACAAGTTTTTGTTTTAGTGTTCGAATTTTGGCACACTCGTCGAGGTCACCTTTGCCTTATGCCTGACTGGACGAAGACATGCTGGAGCATTTAAATATGTATGCCTATTGCTACCTCATGTACAATAGGCATACAATTGAAGAAATAACTTCAGACTCGCGACATCCGCGAGCATTTATGTTTGTAGATCTCGAGGTTTTGTGGGAAGCTATGTAGGGAGATGGAGATGAACAGAAGTGCGCAAAGCAACGAGTGAGAGCGCGGCACATGCATACACACATATGTTTTTGGGCTGTTAGGACTTTAAACTAGCATATATACATTTATTAAGGAAAAGCGTCAGCCGCAGCGACGTCGTGCGTTGAGCGAGATGCGGCTTCATACTGAACATTCAGCTTTCGAGGCCGGCGTTCGGCTGTGACTCTCAGCAGTCTTACTCTGTCTCGGCACACTAAAATGGCCGCAGGCACCCTTGGGGTTCCCTCGTTCCGATTTATCGTTAACCTCCAAAAAGGCTGTTTGGTATATCTATGTATTGTTTGGTTAGTGATAATACCAAATGCAACACAAATTATAAAATATGGTAGTGTTATATTATATCGATATTAAAAGCGCTACAACTATTTTTCTATCGAAATACAACCTTGCTATTGTGAGCAAAAACAAATGTGTGTGAGAGCACTAGAGAATGCAGTATTTTGACATTTAGGCAGTTCTTTACGTATTAAGTAGTAACAGTTAGTATTTATGATAAATTGTAATGTATATATGAATGTGCATAATTTCTTTTTTTAAACCATATATCTTGATTCCCACAAAAACAACGATATTGATACAATTAAAGTTATGGGAAGTATTGAAAAGGCGTGTATTTCTGGATTTCTTTGCCGCCTTTGCTCAGAAATGCATAGAACAGTTATACACATCTATGGAGACCATGGCCAGCGTTTATGTCTTGTCGAAAAAATCAATGGCTACTTGCCTATTACTGTAAGTACATTAACATAAATATATATTTTATAGTTTCAAAACTCATTCACATATTATTTTTTAGATATCTCCCACAGATCCATTACCCAAAACTATATGCAAAACTTGTTTATATCGGGTGGAACAACATTATACCCTTTTAATGAGACTCACACGTATGAGAGAAGAACGCAAGCTTAAATTACTAGGCTACAAAGCACAAAGGGAGGCGGTAAGAAAGAACGTTTCACTTTGATTTACTTATAACATTCTTACTTAACGTCTTCATTTCTTTTAAAGGATAATTTTTCAATATCCAGTGTCGAATGTTCGGAGGATGAAGAGCCAGCATCTACAGGGAATAATAACTTGCGTGGCTCAGCTAGAAAACCCAGCTCCAATAAGTCAACAACTTCAATTAGAAATATCAGAAGCATTAATAATTTAGATATCGCAGGGACAAGCAGTACACAGTCAAATATGGCTAGTACCCCTATTGCTACAGAACATGACCCACAAGAACTTTATCCAACGACTTAGACGACTACCTTTAATATATCCTTGTTTAATCTAATCAAATACCATTTTCACATGTACGTATTAATATATATATATATATAAATAATATCAGCAATGTATAAATTTAGTACTATTTTTCATTGACACGACATATTTTGTTCGCTTATTTTATATTTTATGCAGGAATTTACGAAAAAAAAAACGGTTATTATTGACTGGGAAACCGAGCTGAGTCGAAATATACATACAGTTTGTCAAGTAATTGTTTGCAAATTGAAAAACAGCACAGAAATTCATTTTTAAACTAATATTTTATCGAATTAAACTATTTCTTCTTAATTTTTTTTTGCATATTATTATTCTAAGTATTCTTCATTGATATAAGGCACAAACATAACAAAATTCAAAACGCCAATGTAAAACAAGTAAGAAGTTCTAGTCGGGAGCTCCCGACTAGGGGATACCCTGAACCCTCTTCTTCCAACATCAAATGCATATATATATTCTATTTTAGAAGCTATATGTCATAGCTATATGTTCGGTGACTCTAGCTCTTATTATTTACCAAAGTTGCCCAAAAAACAGGATATCGATACCGATTTTTATCGATTGCTTGGAAACGGAGTAAGTTACCGATTATCGGAAATAAACTCGATCTGCGCAAATACTGCCTCATTTTAGTTTTGTCTGTTTTTTTCATACCCTGAACCCATTAAAAATGGATATAAGGGTATATTGTATTTGTTCCAAATTCCAAATGAATGTAACAAGCAGAAGGAAGCATCTCCGACCCCATTAAGTATATATATGCTTGATCAGCATCAATAGCCGAGTCGATCTAGCCATGTCTGTCTGTTTGTCCGTCCGTCCGTCTGTCCATCTGTCCGTATGTATGAACGCAAGGATGTCACAACCTATAAGAGCTAGAGACTTGAAATTTTAGATGTAGGTGCTCCTAGTGCCCGCGCAGATCGAGTTTATTTCCGATAATCGATAAGATACTCCGTTTCCAAGCAATCGATAAAAATCGATGTAAATATGCTGTTTTTTGGGCAATTTTGGTAAATAAAAAGAGCTAGAGTCACATAGCTAGAGTCATATAGCTTCTAAAATAGAATATATATATGCATTTGATGTTGGAAGAAGAGGGTTCAGGTTATCCCCTAGTCGGGAGCTCCCGACTAGAACCTCTTGTTTGTATTTACCGTTGTACTGAAAATTCAAAGAGCACTGAGAGTAAGCCAAAGCAGCGATACAGTTTTATGAACCCGAACAAAAACGCAGGCGACTTTGGGCCAGCCGTACAGAAAGCGAGCGGCCCTATTGCCGTACTCCGACTGTCCAGTCTATATTTTGTTTGGTTAGTGGTACAACCTAACGGCACTGTGGCCGCGGGAGTTAGTGCACGAGCCAACATTTTGAAAGGAAGGCCAAGCCTAAGCATGCAACTCTCAAGTACGCAAGTCATGCATTTGATAAAAGAGAGTCGCTGCGCTAGAGCACGAGTTGCAGAGGTCCAACACTGGTGAAGCACATGTGAGTTCAGCTACTGATCCCGTAAAGTTGAGTAATGCTGGCGTGCGTGATACAGATAACCTACCGCCATTTTTGTTTGGACCTTTGAGCGGAGAGTCATCGACGAGTGGTCAAACTTTCACTCGTCATACGTCAATTTTGGGTGGAGTCCCAAATTCAAGTGAAAGTTTAATTGGAACTGCCATTTTGAGCAGATCGCTAGATCGTTAGGCATTGCCAACGTCATTGAGTAGAAATTTGGAACCACAGTTGCAAGCGATATAACTGGCTACTGTTCGGGATAACTGTTCTACACCATATTGTTCTGCAGGCATTTCGCAGCCAACGCTCAGCTACATGCTGGCACAAGAGATCCAACAAGCGATCATTTTAGAGCTATGTATGTCTGCTATGCAAATTACCAGATCTACCCGAGTTTGGAGGCCAACCTGAGGATTGGCCTATATTCTTCTGCACGTTTATGGAAACAACTTTGTCGTACAACTGTACGAATATAGAGAATAGCCAACACTCAAAGGCGAAGCACGTGACACTGTGAAGTCGTTGCTCATACATTCCAGGAACAACGTGATGGAACAATTACTTTTAAGATATGAACGACGCCCTGAACAACTAATACGTAGCCACCTAATTTGTATTCGAGAGGTGCAGGCAATTCAAGAGCACAGCATACCTAAAATCGTGTCATTTGTTACACGATTGAGTAACCTTGACGCGGCAGCAATGGTCGGTGACATTTCAGTGAACTCGACATTATCCAAGGTGCCGCAGCACTACAAGTCGCTGCTGGCTGTTCTTCCAATTTCGGGAAGGTGCCGTTGACGTTGGTGGGGATATCCGAAAGATTTTCCATCAAGTGTTGATTTGGCCACAGGATAGATGCGCCCGATTCCTGTGAGATGAGGGTAATGGAGCAGCGTGCTTCAAACTCCATGAATGCCCTGCAGTATCAGGATTCAGATCGTCGCGCGGTTAAATCTAGTATTGAATGTCACTATGTGGACGACTATGTGGATAGTTTTAATAGTGAAGGCGACGCCATCGCCATATCAACAAGAATAAGAGAAATACATATAAATTCTAAATTTGACTTGTGCCTGTGCATGTGTTGGAAGCCAGCCGCAGACGATTTCAAATTCAACATGAAGTACCACATAGTATCCTGATGTGTGCTTAATTTGGAGCGAGTTCCTACGAAAAGCAAATTCTTGAGCTTGATCATGTCAACATTTGATTCTTTTCTATTTTAGGTTCTCATGATAACTGGAAAGTTATTAATGCCGGAGATCTGGCGAAGAAATGTGCAATGGGATGAACCCCTACTAGATGAAATCGCCCGCGCCTTAAGTAAATGGCTTCCTGAAGCCAACGTGGAAGGATTGCTGAGCTCGCACCATTAATTTGGCCCAATACCTGTGCTGGCAATATAACTGCACGTTTTTGTCGACGCTAGCCAGTCAGCATTCACAGCTGTAACTTACTTGAGGGTCACCTATGACATCAACGAGATGCGAGAATACTTCATATGTGCCAAGACGATGTGCTCCCCAATGAAAACTATGTCAATTCCACGACTGGGATTGCAGGCAGCCGTGTTAGGATCGAGGCTAATGGACACTGTCAAAAGGAGCACAGTATGGCGATCAGTGACGCTATACTATACCTCAAAACAGTGCTGCGTTGGATAGGCACCACCCACCGTCGATATAAGCAGTTCTTGAAAAATCGAGTTGGGAGAAATTTTGGAGTCAACTAAGGTTTCCCAATGGAGATGGGTACCTACTCCTGAAAATGCAGCAGACGACGCAACGAGGCCGCATTGCCACGCAGACCTAGCCAACGGTCATTATTGAATAATGAATTTGTATTATATTTTTCAATTTGCTTGTCTGTAACATTCGTTTGTCATATGTGTCTAAAAATTTATTGTGAGACAATGGTGTTCATAATTATCTGGTATGTCTATCATGTATATTTTAAAGATTAAGAGTCCAGCTGTTTATTTGATAGGGTTGATATCTAGAAACTGGTTATTACTTCCTGGTAATATAATTGACATCATTAGTGCCAGAAAAATGAATGTTATAGGTCCTGATTTGGAATTTCATCCTCCAGTAAATATTTGTTCTTATTAAATTTCTTTTGTTTTTGATAATTTATTTTATATTGCTTAACTTTTCGACCTCTGTTAGTCTCTTTATAATGATCTTCGTCAATTTGTTCTATTTTCCAAGTGGGCTTGTAAGGGTATCCATGCATTATGGGGCTTTCCTAAACTTAGTATTTATTTCGAATTCATTTCGGATTTTATTAAGATTATTTAATATTGTCTCTTTCATGTATAAAATAACCCGAATTTCCGTGAGTATATGTTCGTCTTTATTGTCAGTATTTATAATACGTATTATTTTTATTAATTGTATAATAGCCACTTAAAAAATGTCACATTTTAAAATTTGACATATTGGTGTCCCACAGGTTGTCGGTAACATGTGAGTTTCAAAAGTACCTATCCTCACCATTGGTTCGGGTAAGAATTACCTCATGCATTTAATGATATGTGGAACACAAGCTAGATCCGTAGCGTTATCACGATATGTTGGGTATGTTGCTTTGGCACAATTGTAAGTTCTATTGTTCACGTTTCTTTTTCTAATAATGCTGGCAGCCGCGAAGCGATTTTTTGATCTCGACTACATTGCACTGAACGCTTCTATTGTTGAGAAACACTATTTCCTGTTGGTTGATTGGCCGAAGCTAATAAGCAGCCATATAAATAAATCAATTATTTTTAGTAAGCGCTCATGTAAGAGTTAGTTTTTAGGGCATATAACTTAGAGTTAGAGTTAGTATTTAACGATATAATTTTTACGCCAGGTACACGCCTATGGAAAATTGAAACCTATCCTTTTCCCTTGGTCTTCAAATCTTTTAAAATCATGTTAAAAATCAATGAAGCGGTAACCAAATGTTGGATTTTGCGAAATTTAAGAAACATATCGCAAACTAATTTTGACAAAGATATTTTAAAATGATTTTGAAGCCGATCGGATGGTAAGCAATAAGCTAATACAACCGTTTCTTCCAATTTACCACAGTTACGGACGGAATTTCTACTAAGTTCTTATGTATGTATTTGAAAATAATTTTGCAACAAATCAGGTTTTTGGATTTATCTAATGATCTCTGGATATGAATTTAAGCTTTATCCACCAAAACTTGACCCCATTCATACCAAGGAATAATAGATTATCCGTAAATTATAAAAACAACTTCAAAGATGCAGGAGTTGCAGGGAATGGAGTGTAAATTCTGTTTTCGTCCATATGCTATTTGCTCTAGTAGATATATTGGTTTCTTTAAAGGATATGGGTTACGCATGAGATATGCAGCCAGCATTATATATGCGGATCCCAAATATTTGGCTCAAGTCCATGTTCTTTCTTAAAAGCCAATCTTGTGAAGTTCGATAAATTAAGGATAATACGCCATGCTAAACTTGCCACTGGATGGTGATGAATATCGAAGCTACCACCGCAGCCAACTTCAGCAAGGCAATGCTAATACGCAGTCATCGCAGGTATACGGAAGCATTAACCAAATAAAACCTGTTGCGTTGACGTAGTGGACATACTGAATATATATCATATAATCACTAACCAAACAATTTCATATTACTCATGCCTTCAAAAGAGTAAAAATGTCAACGACTTTTGAAAAAATTAAATTTGTAGACATTTTTGCTTGTCGGACACATGCACACATTTAAACGATCCATAAGCATGAGAGAGCACTGAGAGTAAGTGCGAGCGAGATTAAATTAAACAGCGTTGCCGTTCTATCGCATAAGTCATATGGACAAGTGTAATCCTGTAAGTCATATGTATATCTGATTCCCTTGCTCGCGATTTTGGACCAGATGACACCGATATTTTTGTGCTCGATTTCCTCTATGTAATATCCAGTCTATACGTTGTTTGGTTAGTGGTAGAATGCCTGTAGCTCCAGCAGTTTAGATTCTTCTTTTTCTTTGTTTAGCATTTTTATTCCTTGGTTAACCGCTTTAATTACATGGTTGAGTTCGTTAATTTAAACACTGTTTTGAGCTACTGAGTTCTTTTTATCTTCGAGTTCTTCTTTATCATTGTTATCTAGAGTTCCAAATAAGTATTTTTATGTTGTTCCTACAACATTGGGTTATCCTCTTTTACTTTTTTATACTATTCGGTTACCGTTTATTTCTCTTTGCAACGTTTCTGTTAAATAATGAATTTGTATTCTGTCTTTTTACTTGTTTGTCTGTAACATTAGTTTGTCATATGAGTCTTCTGTGGTGCTCATAATTATCTGGTATGACTATCATGACTATTTTAAAAAGTAAGTATCCATTATTTTCTTTAATAGGGTTAATATCTATAAACTGGTTATTACTTCCTGGTAATATTGTTGACATAATTAATGCCAGAAAAAATAAAATTTATAAGTCATGTTTTAGAATTTCCTTCTTCAGTAAATATTTGCTCTTATTTAATTTCTTTTGTTTTGATAATTTGTTTAATAATGTTTAATTTTTCGACCTCTGTTAGTCTTTTCAAAATTATCTTCGTCAATTTGTTTTATTTTCTGAGTGGGTTTGAAATGGTTTTGTAATTTATCGTGAATTATAGGTGCTTTCCTAAACTTAGTATTCATTTTGAAGTCATTTCGGTTTTTATTAAGATTGTTTATTCTCCTGCAAGCAACAGGCACACAAGCGCATAAATGGTTCTATTCATATACAAAATATGCAAGTATTCGTGAATAGCGAGTCCAAAATATTTTAAATGCACACATGGCAACGCTTGGGTACCCTTACCAACAATAGCGAACTAAAATGCCAGAATTTCGCATCAACGTGGCAAACCCTTTCTCTATTTCATATTAGCCATGCCTTCAAAAGGGTAGAAATGCCTCAGCATTTGGGAAACATTGAATTTTTGCGCAATTTTGCTTGTCGGACACATACACACACACATTGAAACGATCCCTAAACATAAAGAAAGAGCATTGAGAGCTGTGAATAATTGCGAGCGAGATAAAAGTTAACAGCGTTGCCGTTCTATCGCACAAATCATATGGAAGAGAGTGCGCCAAGCACTTTCCTGTAGAGTGAGCGGTTCAAAAATACATCATATGTATATCTTACTCCATTACTCGCGAGTTTGGACCAGATGCCTCCGATACTTTTTTTGCCTATGTGATGTCCAGTCTATATGTTGTTTGGTTAGTGGTACTAGGTAGGGACTACAATCTGGTTAGGAACTACAATCGGGCAACTGGCTCTGCCGAACAATTCCTTGGGTAAGCATATCTTCAATTTGCTTTTCGACTTCTTATTCAAAGCGAACGGGTAACCGTATGGTTTTCTTATTTTTTCAGTCATTTTAATAGTTTTGTTTTTTTTTTTATAATTTAGATGATCAATTCGGTGATCTTGTCCCGATGATATTTTTATACTTATTGCGTAATTAACTTCTTGTGTATAACTTTTAGGTTTAAAATATGATTAAAAACCTGTTTCTGCACTTGAACTAATGTTTTATATTTAAACGATCTCTCGCTAATTTTTACACCGTCATCACTGTAGTCATCAATGGCGTTGTTTGCCTTTAATAAATTTCTGCCTAAAAGCATGCTATAGTGAGGGGAAAAATCATGTATGTAAAAGATTTGGTCTTGCTTAAAGAGTTTATTAGGTGCAGTGGATACATAATGATTTAGTTTTGTCATAGTTCTAATCAAAGTAGGTCTTGCATAAGCTGGTATATAATGAGACATCTGTATTGTTTATTATTAAATGTAATTTCTATCTACTGGCATGTCTCGAGGCTTCAATTAGAAAATTTCCGTCTTTAATTTCGTTATTTTGAACCTCCTCATGTTGGTTGTTCTGAAATCCATACTCTTCTTGTACGTAATTACCCTGATAGTTGTTTGATTGTTGATAATTGTTATCAATCATAATTTTTTGGGAACCACTAGTATTTTCTCGTATACGCTTGTACGATTGATTTGGTATATATCTACCCGGAGAAATATTTTGATTTATGGGGTTAATTATTTGTGTTTTAAATTCTGTTTGAATTTTGAGCTAGTTGCTTATTTTGGTTAAAATAGGTTTGCTTGTTCAGAGTATGTTGTGAAAAATTGTGGTTTTTGATTACTGTTAGTCATGTAATTTGGGGTAAATTGAGGTAAGGTATTTCGTGCAATATTGTTAGTATTTGGGTTTTTATTATGGTTATTATAATAATTTTCTTCATTTGTGCTCCTTGTCTTAATTTCGAAATAGTTGATAAGTCGTGTCTTGCGAGTGATATAAAATTGACTTTTAGAGAATATACAAATTATGTATGGTACATTAAGATAGACTGTACAAAATGTCATAAGGATCGGTTTATAAAAACCAAAGTTATGTGTAACTGCGCAATTTTATGGGGCAGCTAGCAAATACATTCATGCGCGCCTGCTTGGCATTCTAACAGCATGGTAATTACTTATTTTTTCTGCAATGCTATTTAAGGTTGTTTTTTACTCATAGGTACTTAATTATTCGTAGAGGCATAGCGAGTCGTGCGTTCTGTCGTGAGTTCGAGCCGTTCCGGGGAAACTATTATATTTTGTCTGGTGGACTAAAACCTCTTGCTGCTTATCCTACTCATATGATTTTCGATGCTGTTAGCATTATTTTAAGTCGGCTGCAGAAGGCATGCTATTATTATTTTTAAATTTGTAAACATACAGTACCATGCAACGCTGCTTATGAATAACAGTGGTTCAAAATTCTATCACTATTTATATATATGTTTATAATAAGATGACTTTACTTTTGCATTTTGCTTAATTATATATGTAAAATAAAAAAAAAAACAGGATATACATATATTGCGCCGAAAGGAAGACCCAAAGGTTACGGCCAGTGCCAGGGGAATCTGAAAACGAAAAGTTTAGTTTTGGTTCCACGAACTCCGTACATTTGTATATGCATATACATAAAAGAAATTTACTTACCTCGCTCTAGCACAACAACGATAGGCTAAGTGAAATTAAGGAATTTAGTAAATATATATTAATAATTATAAGAATCTTTACAACACACTATCCGGGATGTTTGGGGAACCAATTGCTCAATTTAATATTTATAAATTCATTCTTTAACGCTGTTATCGGCGGCAAATGGCCATAGCTTTCGATGACGTCTTTTCCTCTGGTGTTCTGCTGTAAATTAAAACTTGGAGATTAATGCCTATTGTCTATAATCTGAGAAGAACTGTTACCTTGTAAAAAATGAGAAATAGCAGATTGCAGATATCCTGCAAGGAAATAAAGAATAATATTAATTGTTAGTACCGATAAGAAATGCGACCAATTATATACCGTTTCCGGAGACAGAAATCTCTTGGTAACTGTTCATTGATGGGGAAAGGTGGCATGACAGCCGACATATGTTGATGCAGGCATTCTAGTGGCCGAAATGAAGGAGACAAGATCAGAAGATCGTCTCAAGTAGGTCGTGTACGCTAGGTACGAAACCGGGACCTGATCTGGAGAGGTAAGGAAGATAAAAAGTGTTTTTTTTTTTTGATAATTTAAAATGAACGTCTCACCTTGGTTCTTGCTGTTTGATGTTATCGATTTTGTGGTTTGTTTTGAACAGTGTTGTGTAGGTCTGATTTTCTACGGAAATTGTACCTTTGTTGATATCGATTATGCGGACTGCGGGATAGGACAGAGAACCGATGAGCCAGTCGGCGCGGCCCACCGAGAAACAAGCAGTTTTTTGAAGAAGCACCTAGTTTTCTTGAAGTCAGTGTGTAAATCAAAGAAGATAAATAAAAATATCTGTACAGGTACAGAAAAAAGTTGTTCCTTGGCTTTAGGATCCACACCACTGATGTCTTATGCAGAACGCGTTGGTGGCCCATTATAGCGCAGCGATATTTGTTTATTTATTTGTATATTTGTTTTTGTTTATTTGTTTTCATTGTCTCGTTCTGCGTTAATATTGTATGTATGCTGACCGTTGTTAGAAGAATTTCGAAAACAGGTTACCCAGGACGATTGTAGAATCGAGCCTGCGCTGCATCTGTCACTCTGCATAAATGGCCAGAACAGCGACAGAGACGGATTTTGCCATTGTGTCCATTAACATGGGGAGTTGTCTTGTCGCAGTTGATGGCAGTATGACACGTTCGCATGTTGCCTGGTGATAGCCGCCATGACAAAATAAATTGCGATAAATTGTGATATATCGTTATTAGAGCTTACATAAGGTTTACTATTTGTTTTGTCTAATTTTGAGTTTACGTTTGGTGTGTGCTGCCCGTAGTTATATAAATTTCGGAGCCAGGTGACCCAGGACGATATAGATTTGAACACCGGAGGACCAGGAACAGGACTGGGTTGCCGACGTTGACGGAATGTGGGATCACCACTGTCCCCATCGATTTTGGTAGGGGGTATAGTGAGAACGCCAATAAAATTTCGAGGGTTTGCTGAGCGGCAGATCCCGGCGGAGGGTCATCTGGTAGACTTAGAGAAGCAATTGGTGCAACAAAATATTCCTCCAAGGAATCTGGAGTTCCCAAAGAGCAACTAAGGTCTCCGTTCTTACGTCGGCAGCAAACGCGGCAATAGCTCAAGCTCACCAATGAGTCCATCCACGAGGAAGGGCGAATCGGTTTCATGCCACTAAAGCCACACAGACAAGGCGGGCGAGGAGCGGAGTACTCATCCAGCAGCCCAGTGTAAGTTGCATATGCTCAAGCGAGGAACTGGCATAATCCGAATAATCGCCATTTACGAGTCGAGAACCGGAGAGTGGATGAAATGTATGCCAAAGTACGAGAAACAGCGTACCTGAACCTCAAGCGGTGGAACGTCAAGTTCGATGGCGAGGTCGCAATGAATTCTGTCGAGGACTTTGTGTTTTGACTGGAGCTCCTGCAAAGGCAAAATCAATGTCCGTGGAAGGAAGTCCTGCGCTGTTTTGACCGACCGTGCCCGCGAGTGGTATTGGATGCACAAGCGGTATTCTAGGATTGACAGCTATATGTAACTGCGGCACGCTCTCTAAGACAGGTTCCGGGGATATCAGACGGAGCATGTTGTGATGCAGGAGCTACAGACCAGCCAACGAGTGGATGACCACATCCACCATCTACGTCAACTCGCCGAGCGATTCCACATTCCGCTGGGAGACCACGAAAGGAACCGCGTTCGGGGACGGCGACCGCGAAGAAGTAGGAGAAGAGCACCAAAGCCAATAGTAGTTGAAAAGGGGTTGAATAGAAACAGTAAGGATCAGGATACGAATAACGATACGGATAAGGATAAGACTATTAATAAGGATATGAACAAAGGAAGAACATAAACGGGCTTACCATATGGTGAAAGCTCGTGCGCGCTTCCGCACACGCAGGATGAAGAGACGTCAGGTCAGTGAAGCGGTGAGACGAGAGGATGGCATAGACCCACGGGTATTCGGCGGTGTGGAGATCGCCGGGATAAAATTGACTCCAGAAATGTATCTGCTGGGACGAGGATGCCTTGAGCTAGCGCAGCCATACGCATCGATCTAAGGACAGCGCCGGGTGCCAATCGTCCAATTTTAGGCAGCGTTGTTTTGCCTGTGCAATTCGGAAGTATGAAAGTAGTGATCTATTCTACATGTGTCCGTACCTGCGACAGGAACTTTACCTGGAAATCGAATTTTGGCGAGCCTTCGTGATTGCCTCCGAGTTGCTCGGCCCGGCCATTAGGCCCGAAGCGCCTCCAGAGGCATCTGAGGTAACGGTAGCGAGCCCAAAGATGGCTTTTAACCGAGACAACAGCCGGACGACGGTGGTGATGAAGCCTGGCAAGTACAGGGTTTGTTTAGACGCCAGGAAATTACCCGCTTACCCGCTTCCATGCATCGATGCATGGGCTTGTCGCGCATCGACGAGATGCATTTTATTTTAGCGAGGATGATCGCAAGTACCAGATTAACTATTTGGTGACCGAGAAAGAATGCCTAGCCGCTAAACTGGCCATACATCCATTCCGACTGTACATGGAGATGATGCCGTTCACGGTAATTACCGATCACGCGAGCCTGCAAAGGCTTATGAATTTATAAGACTGGGCGCGAAAACAAGTAGTCTCTAGAACTGTAAGCGTTCCCTTTTTCCGTGCTGTAACGCAAGGGAGTCAACACATTGTCTAGAAGCGTAGAAGAGGAGGATCTGTTGGCATATCATAACCTGGAGTTCGAGAGCACCGAGTACCAAGAGCTGGTAAAGGAGTTGATGAACAACGGAAAAGGTCTACTTTTCAAGAGGAATGTGCATGAGAGCATTAAAGACGAAGTCGAAAGCACGAGTTGAAAGCTCTGGGTGCGGTAGTCGCTGATCGCTGCAGATTTTATCCAACAAGCACACGCGGACAAGGCCTCAGCTCATAGAGGCATAAGGAAAACGCTGCACGTACGCGCCGGCGATTCTATTGACCCAACAAGGCTATGCAAGTCAGGGACTACGTGCGAAAATGCCACAGCTGGAGCAAGGAGACCAAGGCACAATACTACCGGATGCAGGTCGGAATTGAGGAAGTGCGCGTCACCGAAACGTGAGAGCGGAACGAAACGGAACGGTATTGAGCAGAAACTGTGAACAGTTAAAAGTGCTGTAAATAGAAATTCGAATAATTAGTAAACAGTTGGGGGTATCTTCTCTTGAATCTGGCAACGCTTTTTGGAGGCAGAGTTGGTTCAAGAAATTGTTCATGAATATACGGCAACGCCTCTTGGCGTTCAACAACGCTTCTCATCCTCATGGTAACGCCGCTTGACAAAAAATCGTCAGAAATCTTCGCTGGCATTTTATGGTAAATTACAGTATTTAACAGCGGAATTCTTGCGAGAATATGGCAAAATTTCTTGAACTTTATAAGAGCAGCACCTTTCAGTCATATATTCAGTTTGTTAATGGTTTGTTTCCTATATTTTATGTAGATTTGGATTGTCTGGTAAGGCATGCATATCTAGGCCCCAGGCAGAGGGAGTCAGCAGGTGTAAAGGACCAGTAGGGAGCACAGTTTGCAGAAAAGAATCAAGTTTAATTTGGACAATTGCTTGGAGGGCTTTGAAATCGCGGCAGGCTTTCGGCAAAAAGGGATGGAATGGAAAAAAATGAGGAAAAAGAAAACTTTGGCTCCGATTGGCTCCAAGTCTTGCCTAGTTTCGTCTAGGGACAAGCTCATCAAAAATAACAGAGCATGGAAATAGGTCAATAGCGGGGGTCACAAACTGGGGCTCTGCCTGGAAGAAGTCGCGCCCGACCTGGCCCGGCGATCGCGCGCGTCTCACCTTTCCGCCTTATCTTCAGGCTGACTCTCCTAGAATGCGTTTTTTTCACTTGATGTGATGTGCACAATTGAGCGCAATTTTTTTGTTGTGTTATCGATCTATCGAAAGCAACGCTTTTGATAATTAACTTTGACTTGGCAAGCCAACTGGGCGACTCACACGTGTCGCGAGCAACTGGTTTGCCGCGTTTTCCATTTCAATTTTCGTATTCTGCTCTTGTGCGCTAATTGGGCACAACACGTATAACGTTTTGCTCCATTTAAATTATTTGTTTGAATGATGAGAGGCCGGCGTTACGTCCCGTTACGTCTCGATGTCGGAAAAGCTCACCAGGCAGCAGCTTTCGAAAAAGCAACTGCGAAACTCGACTGCAAGCAAAGTACATATTAAACGATACACACAGCTGGTATTGGATGGCATATGTACATGGGAAAGTTAATGACATGTAATCAGAGGACAAACGCTGCCAGCTGCGATTTAAAAGTGGATAAAAAACTCATTTTAACAATTTTCGAATCAATTTTTGAGGTTATGGCATGGTGTAACTGTTTTGTGCTCCATTAACGGGACATCACGATTGAAGCTGCGCCCCGGATTCATGCATTAGAAATTTTTCGTCTCTCTCGCTCTGTTTCGCTTGACCGTGTTTGCCTGTTGTTTGAAGGAATTTTTGGCAACTTCTTTGCACTCTTCTCCCTCTCACGCTCTCTTTTATGTTATGCTTGAAGGAATTTTTAGGTATTTTAGGCAATTACTCTCTTTGCTCTCTTCTTTAATTTTCCTCTTATTCCTTTCTCGGCGCAAGATGGGCATCCGTATTAGCCGCCTGGGTCAAGCTATGAAATGCGCACGGAGATACTTTGTAGCGGTCGCGCTCACGTTTACTTTAATCTGCTTGGTGATGTTGCATTTGACATTATTGGCGACATCGATAGTTTGCTTAATTGGTTGCGTCCAATATTGTCGGCCCCGTAAATATCTTTTCACCTCATGGGCTGGGTATCGGGTATCGGATAAAATCGAGCGCACAGTAAGCCCCAATTAACTGGAGGGTGGCAACGCCCGAATTACGACCCACTGCCCTGAAGGGGTCATGATTGGGCAACCGATTCAGTCGTAGAGAAATTGGAAGGAGAGCGGATCGGATGCCCTTGCTAATGCCCTTGGCGTACAACTGGGCCGTTGACTCTAGAGTGTAGCTGTGCAGATGGGCAGCAATGGTGAACAACTCTTACATGTAAGGTACAGGGAGTTAAAATTTTTATAATAATTAAAAATTAACATTGTGTAATGCCCAAAAAAAAATGCAAATTAAATTTAAATTGTGCCGAAAAAAATTAAGAAATTAAATTCTGTACGGCGATACGAGTCCGTTCCAAGAGCGCTATGCCACCCCAGGCTAAAGGCAGGGACCAGAGAACACGAAGGGTAGTCCGACTCCGTGGCCCGGCTAAGTTACTGCAAAGCAAAAAAGAAAAAAAATATCATATAATTAAGATAAATTTACTTTTTCATTTTTCCGAATAGAGGATGCCATTAACCCTCTTATTTCAACACCAGGTGCAACTCGCTCTACGTGCTCGTCTGGAGTAAAAAGGGTAAATTTAAAAAAAGTAGGTAGTGTTAAAACTTGAAACTAACCGCATTACTTGCCGCCGTCTCTACGCAACAGCCACACCAGACAAAAAACATAGTTTCGCTAGGGCTCGAACTTGCGACAGACCACACCACTGCCTCTACTGAACTGACATTTATGCGCGACTGCTTCGACTTCGATTGCATTGTTTTCTGTGCTGCACTTTTAATCCGTTATTTTCTTAATAAGACTCAATTATTGGTGTGGCAGCTGATAAAAGTCAGAGACAAGTGGCGCGGTATGTCGCGAGTTCAAGCCCTACTAAGGAAACTATTTCAGTTGCGAGCTCGAACTCAGCCAAAGGTTATGAAAACGATAATAACAATTACCAATTTAAAATGTGTTAATGGTATAACAATCCATTTTTGAAGTAGGCAGTTTCTTCAAGGTCAATAATTTTTTTTTTTTTTTGTGGGAGACTTAAGTATTTTCCAGATTCATGTATGTAATTGATTCTGCGGAAATGTACTATTTTGTACACTTATTTATTAGTTTTCTCGTTGAATATCCACCCAAGTGAAAAGAAATTAAGAGTTAATGCTTGTTCAATCGAATTAAACCCATAAAATAGAAAACAAAAAGTCCAAAACAAAGTAAACGCAATGAGAATATGTGTATTATTAAAATTTAGCCGCAGCAATCCGAGAGAAAGATCTTTCATCGATGGCAACAAAACAAAATCAATGGTCTCAAATAGCTTTGAAAATGATTTTGAAACTGAGCGGCCAGTAAACAAACTACTCTCATACAAACCTTTTCCGTCATTTTACGACTGTTTCGAGTGGAATTTCCCAAATCGCCGAAACACGTTTTCATTATATTCTTATTTAGAGATTTTAAAATATGTTTGATGCAAATCGGACACAGCTTAAAATTCTCAAAAAATAACTTGAAAATGCACTCTCCACCGAAATGAAATCTCTGATGAGTTTTTATACAGATGCAAACGAATTTGAAGGCAAAAGGCCACCCACCAAATCTTTGACTCCCATTTTGACCAAGGAGGAATGTATTTTTCGAAAAGTGTGATACCAACGTTTTTCGCTAAATAACCACTGAGTTTTTGAAATTGCTGAAAAAAAAATAAGTTTGAAGCAAATCGGACACCACTTAAAACTTCGCCCAAAAAACCTTTGAATCGCATTTCTACCGAAAAAGTTTAGATTTTGCATAAAATGTGAAACACGTCTTAAATGATTTTTCGTATAGAGCTTTGAAACTGAATTTGAGCGCGAAACGTCACGCACTAAATCACTCACCCCCATTTTCACCAAGGAGATACACATTTTTAAAAATGTATGAAACACCCCTCAAATGAATTTAAACAAAGAACTTTGAAATTGAGTTTGAGCCAATCGAATGGTAAACAAAAAAGTTTTATACAAACGTCTTAACGTGCACCTTCATCATATAAGGTAACTACAGTGAAAATTTCAGCTTTCTAGCTCTTACGGTTTGGGCTGTGCGTTGATCACCAATCAGTCAGTCAGTGTATCTTTTAAATTTCCTATCTTATAAATTCTTAGATATGAATAATAATGTTAAGAAATAAAATATTTATAATGAATCCTAAATAATCTACCGTTTTAATCCGGAAATCATGACCGATTTATTTAACGACCAGAAAATGAAGAAATGAAATGACGAGTGACCTTGCTCATCAAATTGAACTAAAAATCCCCGCTCTACATTCTAGCTAGTATCATAATCGTTGATGCAGTTGGCACATCAACAGCAACTCTTCGACTTTTTTGAAGCTGATATGTATGATATTTCACACATTCATAACTAAAAATTTTAACCATTTTCCTACATTTTTCGAGTTTGCAGTTTTTTTTAAATCCTAAACAAGCGATTAAAAATTGAATATTATACATATAACGGCAAATTGCGCTAGGTACAAAAACATGTTCTCTTTCGTTATTGTCAGTTTTCAAATTTATTTTTTTTCTTAAGCCGCAGTAGTATATATATAATAATTATAATATAAAATATTAATAAACGAGAAGGAAGAACTTTCTTCATACAACTTAATTTTCGACCCATCGCTCCAATGGTGTAGTAATATGATGTAATAGGATTTAGCTTATACACATGGTAAAACCAAAGACAATATAAACACTAAGATGAGTAACGCCCATACATTTGAATGCGACGCAAAATTTCTAGCCTGGCTTTTCATCTGGCCTTTAAGGCTTCGTGCGGCATGCCTGCCGACTGGTTGTTCGTTCTCCAAAGGCCAGACGAACGAATGCCGAAGTCACGGCTTGCTAATGCTGACACGAGCTACGAAGTTAGTCGCCAGCCTGCCTTCAGCAAAGGTGGTCGATGCTGCTTTGCGTCGCTTCGTTTTCGAAGTACATTGGGCGAAAAAGTTTAGAACTTACCATCGACGCAAAGTGCTTGTGCTTTGTCCATGAAATGCATGCTTTATTTAAATGATATATTACCCTAGATATTAACAAATACTTTTACAGGAAAATTTAAGAACTTTTATAATTTTTACACAAGGCGCTTCTTGCGCAATAACTATGTTAAGAAAATAGCACACATAGATTGATTTCACTTTTCTTTTTGGACAGTGTATGCTCGAAAAAGTTCTTGTCTCAGCCAATAGACTGGACATGAGTACCGGAAAGTAGTCACAAAATGTATCAGAGGCATCTCGCCCAAACTCGCGAGTAAGGGAGTAAGATATACATATGATGTATTTTTGGACCGGTTACTCTACAGGAAAGTGCTTGGCGCACTCTCTTCCATATGATTTGTGCGATAGAACGGCAACGCTGTTAACTTTTATCTCGCTCGCACTTACTCTCAGCTCTCAATGCTCTCTCTATGTTTAGGGATCGTTTCAATCTGTGTTTCGCATCGACGTGGCAAACCCTTTCTCTATTTCATATTAGCCGTGCCTTCAAAAGGGTAGAAATACCTCAGCATTTGAGAATAATTGAATTTGTGCGCAGTTTTGCTTGTCCTAAACATAGAGAGAGCATTGAGAGTTGAGAGTAAGTGCGAGCGAGATAAAAGTTAACAGCGTTGCCGCTCTATCGCACAAATCATATGGAAGAGAGTGCGCCAAGCACTTTCCTGTAGAGTAAGCGGTTCAAAAATACATCATATGTATATCTTACTCCCTTACTCGCGATTTTGGACCAGATGCTTCCGATACTTTTTGTGACAGCGCTGTTTGTATGTGATGTCCAGTCTATGTTGTTTGGTTAGTGGTCATATTTAGTTATGACCCCATTATAATTATAATGGCCTCCCCGCGGTGTTCCCTGCGTACTTTGTTCTTTATAATTCGAACAAAAAATAATAAAATAAAAAAAATAAAAATTAATTAAATGTATCTTTGAAAACAACAAATTTTCACTTTTATTCCTTAATTTATTTTGTATTACCTAAAAATAATAATAATGTAATTAATAATTTCAAATATAAAAAATTACATAAATATTTGCATCGACTTAAAAATACAAATTATTTGTACGGAGCCAACATTCATATATCAACTGAGAAAAACTAAGAAAATTGTTTCTTTGCCAGCCAGAGCAGTGGATAACAACACATTCAAATATGCTGTTATGTATGTATATTCACACGCATACAAACATAATTGATTGCACGGCCCTCATGGAGCCGAAGCTGAGGGCAAATTCTATTTTTAGCTTTTGCGTTCTCTCGGCTGTGAGAGCGCAATGCTACAGATTTCGTTTTCGTTCACAATTTTCAAAAAATCAAGCTGCATAGTAGCATTTTGTTGTATGGCGTTACTTATCTTAGTGTTTATATTGTCTTTGGTAAAACTAATAAATTAATTTGAAGGGTCGAGTAATATGAAAGGGTTTGGGCGAGCACAAATCATATGGAAGAGAGTAATCCAACGCATTTTCCTGTAGTGTAAGCGAATAAAAAGACGTCATGTGTATATCTTCCTCTCTTGCTCCCGATTTAAGACCAGTAGTGGCCAATTTTGGTGTGTCCACTCTGGTTGCTCCACTTTTAGGCTTCAACATTTAATAATTTTTTGTTTTTATTTGCAAATACAACGTGCTAAATCGAAAGAATATAGAGAAAATAGAATTATATTTCATTAAATATTATTACTAACCAAACACCATGTTGTTTGGTTAGTAATATTATTGAGCATAGCTTATGCATTATGCATTTAAGGTTTTCTGCTTTGATTTAAACAGCCACATTGTTTTCTTTTATTTCACAAAATATAGCTATCTATTAAATGCACTTAACATGAACATTTTATGAAAATTTGAAACAAGTTAATTTTGGTAAAACGAAGATTAAATACATTCCAAAAAGCAGGCTTCTTACCTGTGGAAGTTATACTATGTGTACTCTTGTAAAAGGTATAACAAATTTGAAAAGAATTTACTAAAAATATTAAATACAGCAGCTGAGTCGATACAGGTACGTATTTCCGTTTGTCGATCTGTTAGTAGTGTGTATTTGCTTCGAAATTATCTCGATTTGATAAATTAGTGTACAATATAGTACATTTCCGCAGGATCAATTATATAGATGAATCTGGAAAAATACCTAAGTGTTAGCGTCTGAAAGATCCCGCAAAAAAAAACAAACATGCATTGTTATACCTAAGACAATATAAACACTAAGATAAGTAACGCCCATACATTTGAATGCGACGCAAAATTTCTAGCCTGGCCTTTCATCTGGCCTTTGAGGCTTTGTACGGCATGCCTGCCGACTGGTTGTTCGTTCTCCAAAGACCAGACGAACGAATGCCGAAGTCACGGCTTGCTAATGCTGACACGAGCTACGAAGTTAGTCGCCAGCCTGCCTTCAGCAAAGGTGGTCGATGCTGCTTTGCGTCGCTTCGTTTTCGAAGTACATTGAGCTAAAAAGTTTAGAGCTTACGATCGACGCAAAGTGCTTGTGCATTGTCTATGAAATGCATGCTTTATTTAAAATATATATTACCACAGATAGTAACGATTAATTTTACAGGAAGATTTAAGAATTAAATAATTTTTTCACAAGGCGCATCTTGTGCAATAACTACGATAAGAAAATAGCACACATAGATTGATTTCACTTTTCTTTTTGGACAGTGTATGCTCGAGAAAAGTTCTTGTCTGTTCTTGTATGTATTTCTAAGTCGATGCAAATATTTACATAACTTCTTTCAATTAAATTAATATTATTTTTATTCTCCAATTAAGAAAATACAATTACATTTCAAGTTAACTCTAAGGTCAAATTTGGTTATGACCTCATTATAATTATAATGGCCCCTTTGCGGTGTTCCCTGGGTAATCTGTTCTTTATAATTCGAACAAAAAATAATAAAATAAAAAAAATAATAAAAATTAATTAAACGTATCTTTGAAAATAACCAAATTTGCACTTTTATTTCCTTACTTTATTTTGTTTATTACTTAAAAATAATAATAATTTAATAAATAATTTCAAATAAAAAAAATTAAATAAATATTTGCATCGACTTAAAAATACATATTTTGTACGATCCCAACCTCAGTACTCAAAATGCATTCATATATCAACAGAAATTTCGGGTAAGTCGTGATCTGCGCTAAAAAAAACAAAGAAAATTGTTTCTTTGCCAGCCAGAGACTGCCAGAGCAGTGGATAACAACACATTTAAATATGCTGTTATGTATGTATATTCACACGCATACAAACATAATTGCTTGCACGGCCCTCATAGAGCCGAAGCTGAGAGCAAATTCTATTTTTAGCTTTTTCGTTCTCTCGGCTGTGAGAGCGCAATGCTACAGATTTCGTTTTCGTTCTCAATTTTCAAAAAATCAAGCTGTATAGTAGCATTTTGTTGTAGGGCGTTACTCATCTTAGTGTTTATATTGTCTTTGGTTATACCATTAACATATTTTAAATTGGCAAAGTGTAATATGGTTTTCAACTAATGTATGTAACAGACACTTGGAATCAAACCCGACCCCAAAAGTATATATTCTTGGTTAGGCGCGACGTCGTAGAGGTCGATCTCAGAACCTATTTGTGAATGTCTTGCAATTTAAAACGTAGGTCCTCTTAGTGTCCGTGCAGTTCGAGTTTGTTGTGAATTATCCAAAAATTTCCCCGATTCCAAGTATTCGATATAAAAACAATGCTTTTTGACAAATCTCTTACGTTTTAAGAGCTAGATTCACCAAATTTGTCTCATATTGTATATAATGTAAAAAAAATATATATATATATATTTTAAAGCTTTAGCAAGTAAGCGCGTAGCGCGAGCTGCTTTTGTTTTTTTATGAAGAGAATCGCTTAGTCGGGCATTCCCGACATTGTTATTACTTCATTAAAATAAAATCTACATTTTACATATACAATATTAGAAAAAGTCAAACTAATAATAGGGCAAGTACAATAGTATTACATAATGAAATAATAATTTATCAACCTGTCATCACGATGACGGCACGTCATTTTCCATAAATTAATAAATTAGCTGGGACCTTACATTAAATGTTCCATGTGATTAACAAACCTTTTGATAGCTAATTATTTTGAATGACTATTCGTGCTTTAATCATTGTCTGGACTAATATAGTTTCTAATCTTAGTTATTTTCCTGTCCCAATTGTTCTTCGTGTAAAGCTGACTGCCTTACTTTGTAAAAAAAGATGCTTTTTAGAAACACCATATGTTGCAAAACTAACTTTCAAAAAAAAAAAAAGATCGAGAAGGGAAATACCTTAGTAAAGATAATAAGGAAATGATAATTTATTATATTCAGTTAAAATATGTAATTTAAAGGCTGTAATAAATAAATGGAGATGGATAATATATCCCAATTTTACGGCTTTTAACTTAGCTGCGATTTTCACTATGGACTGTAAGGCAAGCGAGTACTAAAAATAGTCAATACTTAGTATCTAATAACTAGCGCCGAAAAGAATATTCGCCACAAAGAGAATATCACCTGCAATTTTTCCACAACTAGATTCATTAACAGATTGGGCCCTTAATGCTGAACGAAGCGGCAACAAAAAATCGGTGTATACACTAGAACTAAATTGAAAACTTTCAATAGAATCATAAATTATTTTAAATAATGGTTGCTTTTTGGAATGGAAGTAGCCCCTATTACCATGTATCAATTTTATTCCTGAATAAGAAGTATTACAAATTGTCATATACATGCAGTGATCTGGGCGATAGTTGTATTCACATGGAATAATATGTAGTTTGTCGGGATGATAATAAAAAAGTATATTTATAATATCTTGGTCACCCCAGGTTATGCGGAACTTATATTCTTTATAAATAGGAAATACATGTTGTTCCCAATTAAAGTTTCGCATGCGTGTGAGGTTCATCAGCATGACTCCAGAGTTTACTCCAAGTTCACCATAAAAAGGATGCCGTGCAAAACGGTTATACCATCCAACATTTCCATTTTCGTGCTCAGGCGCCAAAGCAGCGATTTGACTGTCATTAAATTTGTCAAAAAATTTCCAAATATCCGTTATCGGAGATAAAAATAAAATATCTGTATCAACGTATAACAACGAGTCGACCTCCGTCAATAGGGACTAGAAATAAATTAAAATATACAAATTATCTTCAGTTTTCTAAAATAAAATTTTAGAGCCTTAGTGCATACAAATAAAACATAACTTTAACTGCTTAAGCAAAACAATATTTATCTTCGTGCAACAAGTTCTTACCGGCAAAAATAGGCGTTGTGCAGCACATGGCTTAAAAAGGGTTTTCCACTCCATTTCACTTTGATTTGGAAATTTTAATGGCAAAAGCTCAAATTCAAAGAGTTGGGGGAGTGTATCACGCCAGTCCGTCAGCTTCTCTCTTATTATTTCAGTTAATGGATCTTCAGTAAATATTAAGAACTTGAGGCATTCGTGATAATAATTAAAAAGGATAGCCGACTTTATCATAACTAAAGTCTCTTGGGCTCGCTGGCCACAGGCGACTGCAACAATATGATAGGTGGGACGCCTATGTCGCCTATGAAATTGTATACAAATTTGGTTAATAAATAAAAATATATTAATTTAAAGAAATTTTAAATAAAATAAATAACAAATTTCTATTTTCAGATTCCTGGTCTAACAGAAAAGTTATCCAGCTGCTAAACAAAAATCAAATGAAATTAATTTTTTCATAATTATAATATTACCAACAAATTAGAGGCTCTAGTCGGGAGTTCCCGACTAGGGGATGCCCCGAACCCTCCTCTAACAACACCAAATGCTCTACGATCGCTTTTCTTTTTAGCAGCATGAGAAGCAATCACACACCAAATTTCAATGAAACAACAATAATGCTACACATAATTGACACACCCTCCAACAAACGACTAAACTACAAGACAGACACAGAAAATTGCACTCACATGTACAGACATATCTTAAACAGCCAAAGAGCCTCAGTTTCAGTCTCTACGTCAGAAAGCACGGACGTGTAAAATAATGTATATAAAATGTTCAAATTATTGTTTAACTTAACGTAATCTTGTTTTTTGTATCTTGGTATTAGTGCCTTGATGACGTTTTGCCGATGTGCACCTGAAACCCGGACCTCGAGCCAGCCAGTAAATATTTTATATATGAAAAATTAGTTCCCTCGATAGGATTCGAACTCGTAAATGACCATGTTACTTAATCATTTTTATACGATTATTAGCTATTTGTGCAGGCGATCAAATTATTTTTATAAATGTTGGCGGAATGGCCAATTGTTAATAACTATTTAATTCCAAATATCTGTAATTTTATAGGGACAAATGTATTGTCAATTTTCAATAAAACGTTATTTTAATATTCTTTTTATGTGGTCACACTTTTCATTGCCAAAATGCAAATCTGTAAGCGCCGTTTTTTGCAAAAATGGCCGCTAAGAAGTGTGAAACCACCGTAGTAGAGCAGCGAAAAATTAAAATAAATTTACGTAAACACAGCAGATCCTATTAAGAAATTAATCCGCAGATTTTTGGACAACCCTACGCTAGAAAATGCTGAACGCACCGGCCGCCCACGAAAGTAAATGGGTCATGATTGCGCTAAAATAATACGTAAGATCAAAAATCTTATCATCCTAAATAGTATCAGAGGTTAAAGCGACTGGGAAACGAATTCGCCCCAAAACTTTACAGAGGGTACTACACAAGGCTGGGTACAATGCGAAAAGTATTGCCGTATTGGGTTTTCTCCATACCTTAATTCGGTATTCTAAGCGATAACTATTTACCGTTCGAGAATAGGGCATAGTTCCAGTAAGTTAAAAGCTTCCATTTAAACTCTTTGGCAGCTGCCAATCTCTTCGATTAGTTAATACACGAAATAAGTGGTTTGCGACTTAATTCTTGCACTGAATGTGTGTGTGTGTACATACAGAAATTCTTGCCCTTGTCCCCAGCTGACGTTGGCAAGTGTACTGCGCATGCGATTGGGGGACCTACATTCCATTTCAATTTCAAGTCTCTAGCTTTTATAGGTTCTGAGATCCTTGCGTTCATATGTACATACGGACACACGGACAGACCGACGAACAAAAGAACATGGTTATATCGAACAATATATATAATCTATGGGGTCGGAAATGCTTCCTTCTGCCTGTTACATACACAAATACATTATACCCTTTTTAGCAATTTTCAATGGGTTCAGGGTATAAAAAAAAACTGTTTCCCCGGTAGGGCTCGATATCGCGACCGACTTCTCCACCCGCTATGCCTCTGCTTTAAAATAGCAGCACTGAAAACAATCGCCATTGCAATCCTGTTGATAGAATTCATGTACATGTATACAGAAATTCTTGCAGTTTGCGCTAGCTGCCCTATCCATTTGCGCAGTAAAACATAAAAATTAAAAAAAATGTCTATAGTATATCTTATTGTGCCATACAATATTTGTGTGTTCTGAAAAGTCAATTGCATTTAAATTGTGTCTTATATTGGAGGGCAGCATAAATTGGTTTTTTAACTAGTTTGATAGCTCTGCGGTGGTAGCAGGAAGGTGGCGATAGGTATAACATGAAAAATACTTATATATATATATATAATATTCTAGAAGCAACATCAAGTTTGGTGCCTCTAGCTCTTAATATTTACTCAATTTTCTCAAAGACAGGACGTCGACGTCGATTTTTATCGATTACTTTGAAACGGGGCAAATTATCGAACATCGGAAACAAAGTCGATCTGCGCATGCACTAGGAGGACCTACGGCTAAAATTTCAAATCTCTAGCTCTTATAGGTTCTAATATCCTTGCGATCATACATACGAGACGGATAGACAGATAGACGGACATGGCTAGATTGACTCTGCTATTGAAGCTGATCAAGAACATATATATACTTTCTGCGGTTGGAGATGATTTCTTCCGCCTATTTACATACATTTCCATTTTGCAACACAATATCCCCTTTTTAGCCATTTTTAATGGGGTCAGGGATTAAAGATTAAAGAAGATAGATAGCTAATGACAATGGAATAAGCTTTAGATAAGGTCATAGCAAAGACAATATAAACACTAAGATGAGTAACGCCATACAACAAAATGCTACTATACAGCTTGTTTTTTTGAAAATTGAGAACGAAAACGAAATCTGTAGCAATACGCTCTCACAGCCGAGAGAACGAAAAAGCTAAAAATAGAATTTGGTCTCAGCTTCGGCTCTGTGACGGCCATGCAAGCAATTATGTTTTTATGCGTGTGAATATACATACATAACAGCATATTTGAATGTGTTGTTATCCACTGCTCTGACAAAGTCTCTGGCTGGCAAAGAAACAATTTTCTTAGTTTTTTAGCGCAGATCACGACCTTCCCAAAATTTCTGTTGATATATGAATGCATTTTGTGCACTCCGTACAAAAAAATTTGTATTTTTAAGTCGATGCAAATATTTATGTAATTTTTTATATTTGAAATTATTAATTAAATTATTATTTTTTGAAAGATACATTTAATTATTTTTTTTTTTTTTTATTATTTTTGTTGTTCGAATTATAAAGAACAAAGTACGCAGGGAACACCGCGAGGAGACCATTATAATTATAATGGGGTCATAACTAAATATGACCTTCGGGTATTTTCTGCGGAGCCAACCTCATGCATTCATATATCAACACAAATTTGGGATAGGGCATGATCTGCGCTAGAAAACTAACAAAATTAATTTCTTGCCAGCTAAAGCTAGAACAGTGAATATCAACACATACATACATACTTTAAAGTTCTTATGCATGTATAATTCACGCATACAAAGGTGCACGCTCGCTATTGGCTGAGACGAGAACTCTTCTCGAGCATACACTGTCCAAAAATAAAAGTGAAATCAATCTATGTGTGCTATTTTCTTAACATAGTTATTGCGCAAGAAGCGCCTTGTGTAAAAATTATAAAAGTTCTTAAATTTTCCTGTAAAATTATTTGTTAATATCTAGGGTAATATATCATTTAAATAAAGCATGCATTTCATGGAAAAAGCACAAGCACTTTGCGTCGATCGTAAGTTCTAAACTTTTTAGCTCAATGCACTTCGAAAACGAAGCGACGCAAAGCAGCATCGATCAGCTTTGCTGAAGGTAGGCTGGTGACTAATTTCGTAGCTCGTGTCAGCATCAGCAAGCCGCGACTTCGGCATTCGTTCGTCTGGTCTTTGGAGAACGAACAACCAGTCGGTAGGCATGCCGTACGAAGCCTCAAAGGCCAGATGAAAGGCCGGCTAGAAATTTTGCGTCGCATTCAAATGTATGGGCGTTACTCATCTTAGTGTTTATATTGTCTTTGGTCATAGCTTGTCGAACGCGCCAAAATATAACAAAAATCGTGTCTGTGCCATATTCTCTTACTTCGAACGGTATATAAACTCTCAGCAGCACTTATTGCCGAAAAAAACTATTCCTAAGGGCAATCGATTATATATTATTTAATATATTTATCTAAAGACATTAACATACTTCTTTATCCATATGAAAACATATATGCATGCAAATATACTTACATTTCGCTGTGTCCAGTGTCGGATTTGAATGATTCTATGGAGTCCCGATGTGGACGTTCACTCAATATGTAGAAAATCGTAGTGAGTGCCATAATAATAAGAAAAGACATTAGAAAATGTCGCTAAAATAAGCTATAGTAAGATAAGCTAGTTAAAATATCATACGAATTTTTTATACCATTTTGTTTTCTAATAAGTAAATTGCAATGCACGTAAATATCTATGTATGAATTTCTTTCCACGGCTACACATAAGCAATTATAACTAGCATTAGTTAAGACAAGGGTATAAAAAACACATCTGCTCATTCCTGGAAACCGAATCCTACGAAGAGCGCTTGTTATTGGTGGACGAAACATCGATTCATTGATCTTTTTAAATTTATGTCATATATCGATGTGTTTCCTATTGCACAAAGTTTCGGTTATTGTTAGTTTTAATCACTCTACACAAGTCACTCCAAATAAGTCGAGGGTGGAGTGTATTCCACGTAGCTTTTTTCATGATTCCATTTCCAGCATTGAAACTTAACTTTATTGTGTTTTTATTAAATATAATATACAATTACTTGCAGAAAACGCGATGGCAGAACGATTGTTGATTATCGTCCAACAACTATATTACTGACGATGATTTTCCGATAGTTTTGAACTATCCCTAATGCTTCGAGCTAAGCGATAGCACTAACCATTAGGGATGATTGATATTGCTATTTTTTATGTCACAGTGACAACTGTGAGAGTTCAAAACATGTCAGCGACAAATAACAGCGACTGATAGTTGACTTTTAAGTAATCCAACTTAAATAAAATTATGTTACGATGAATAAAATATATGGTATTGTGCTAACATGATATTTTTAGTTAAGTTAGTTGGTTAGTTAAAAGGCCGTATAGTTGCAAGTTCAAAATAACAGCCAAGTACACATCAGTAACACCGATCTTAGCTTTGCAACCTGAACGTAAGCCACAATCTGGATTCTGACTATAGCCATTAAATATACACTAAATTCACATATGCAAAAAACTTCACATTTTGTAAAATTTACATCAGGCAAACGCATAAATACTTCCAACCATATAGAGACGTGTGAAATTGGGTGTGCTCGGTCGGCCCAAAAAGATATCACACTTGCCAAAGATACCCTTACCCTTACCCATACAACAAGCATGGAAGATAGCAATTTTGCACATGAAGAGACCAAACCCTATAATAATATCACTCAACTACTTACTCGAAAAAGTTTGCGTGTGCATACGTAGCAAGTCCCAAAAGTTGAATAACTACAATTTGTTGTCTTTTTTAGAATTTGTGGACAAGCCGACGATAAATAACTCTTTCAGAAATACGACGTAGATATTAATGCATCTTAAGCAAATCAGGTCCCTACAGAAAACAGAAGAAATATATAAATATTTCATTTAGGTCAATTAATTGTAATTTATTACAAATAGAGCAGAATCTGCTCAATTTGCCTGACTGGACGAAGAAAAAAATAATAGAGCATTTGAATGTGTGTGCCTTTTGCGCCCGTGGTTGAAGAAAAAATTAACGGCTCGCGACAAACGTCGTCATACACAAACATGTGTATGTTTGTAAGTCCCGGAGGTTTTGTGGAAAGCTATGCAGGGAGAAAGAGATGCACACAAGTCCGGGATGAGCAATAAGTGAGAGCGAGGCACGTATGAGGTACGTATTTGGTCTGTAGGTTTTAAAACTGGCATACAAATATTAAGAAAAAGCAGCAGCCGCAGCCACGTCGTCCGCTGAGCGAGAAGCGACTTCTACTGAACGTTTTGCTTCCGAAATCAGCGTTCGGCTGCTACTCTCAGCAGTCTTGCTTTATCTGGGCACACTGAAATGGGCTCACACATCCTTGGGGCTCACTTGTTGCGATGAATTGTGTTACGATGAAAAAGATTGCATGGTTAGTGGCACAGGCCAGTGACAGAGGAATCAGCTCTTCGACGAGTACGAAAGAAAGAGCCTGAATAGAGGCAAGTGACACAGTACGCAGCTCTTTGAGGAGTACGAAGGGAACAGTCTGGGTACAGATCTGTTACACAGTACTTGGCATTATCGGCAGAATCGATATTTTGCGTCGTTGATTGCGCTTGGCATTATTGGCCACGCCGATATCTTTTTGTCCTATGGACAAATTATCGGGCACATAGAAGCAACCGGCTTGCGATCCAAGCGCCAAGGGGGAACGGAAAATGGTGATTGCGATTTGCCACCCAATTCGCACCTTTCTATGTATGCGTGCGTCGAATGATGTTACTGCCAAAATGTACAGTCGAGAAGTTAAAATATTTGTTAGCGGTCAATGGCGGGCATGCCGTGCTTTTTTTCCTTTTTCATGTCGGCTGCGTACAAAAGTACTCGAGCAAAAGTTGTCAACTGGCCAACCAAGCTGATATGAACTATAACAAAAATAACGAAGAATTTTGTTGTTGTTTGATAATGAAACTTAAATTAAAACATTTTGACGAGGCATACAAATTTCAAAGCTTTAAACCTGCTTGCGACACGAAACGGACAAATAATAGATAAGATAATAAATAAAAGAACGACCAACGGTTTCTGCAACGAAAGGATCCACGCTCATGACTTCATGCTGTCCAAGAAGCTCTCGAACCTCACCCTGTGTAATAAGCAAAATCAGACGCAGACACAGGATCGAGCTTCCTGAAAGAGGGCTAATTAGATGATGGGTAATTATATTATTACTAACGCCTAGTTTCACATAGGAATCACTTCCTAAAGTACAAACAGGGAGTGAACAATCCAAATTTTATTGCATATGCTTATTATATATATAAAAGTGTTATATTTTATACTTACACACTCACACTTGTCTTTTCTATCGCCCATTAACGCCCTCACTGAGCTCTGTAGGTAGGGTAAGGTAAATTTAAGCGGTTCGGTACATCACATACCGACATAACGACTGATTATCGTAGCATACAGTTATAGGTATAATTTTGTGGGTACCTTGTTCCCATCGGTGCAACGATTACTTTATAATTGTCTGCTTTGCGTCTTCTTGCGGCGACTAGCAGGTCGGTTGTTCAGTTTGATGTTGTAACGCTATTAAACTATTTAGTTTTGTCTCACTCTGTGTTTACGTTTGGTGAGTGCTGGTCGTATTTATATGAGCTTCAGAACCAACTGACCCAGGACGATATAGATTTGATCGTGCACCGCATCTGTCATGCTGCATGCTTCTGATGTGTCTAGAAGTGTGACAGAAACCGAATAGACTTCAAGGTAGCATTCCTTGGCATTCCTCCCAGTCAAACTGACGAACTGAGCATTTGATGAAAGCTTTAATGTTGTCCATTATCTAGATTATGCGTAGATTAGTTAGCCTGCGTTAGGATTTTGTCTCGAAGTACTTGTATGAAAATGTATTAAAAATATTAAATTAATTGTGAGTTATTTTGGTAGCCGGTTTTTATTTATTGCCTTATTTATTATTGAAGGTAAGATCTTGTGGTCTTGGATAGGGATTTTGGTAGAGATATGAGGTAAGATTAACACACATTGGTTTCATTAAAAGTTAGGTTAGTGCCTTGAGGTAAGAAGTCATTCATAGCTGAGGAACAGGGATCCGATTGGGAACCTCCACGACCTGCAGATGATCTAAGGGGAACGCCAATGAATCTTCAAAGATTTCCAGACCGTGCATCGCGCCGGACCCGGAATCAAGCCCAATCCCGAATAACGAAGGGCTACAGCGCGGAACGTTTCCACGCCAGTGACGCCGAAAGGAATAGGCATCCAAGGTTCACCGGGAGTTGTCAGACTCAGCGGGTGAATATCTGCCAGAAGCGGGTGCTAATGAATTCGATGCGCGGACCTAAAGTTCAAACAGTGGGACAAGGGGTTTGACGGCAAGGACGCCAGAGGGACTTCGGTTTTCGAATGAAACTCCTACAGAGACGCTGGCGGCAGCGGTCCCGATGCTGACATCTCAGGATGGGTGTGGCATACCTTGGGCATTCTTATTAACCGGCTGGGTAGACCGATATAAAATATTCGTACGGAGATTCAATGTAATGGTCGTGTACTTGCCGTTACAATAATCTGAGCGGTCATGCTGCTTTTGGCATTATCGGCAGCATCGATTTTTCACGTAGTTGATTGCGCTCGGTATAATCGACCACGCCGATTTCTTTTTATCCTGTGGGCAGAGTATTGGGCACATAGTGGCAACCAATAAAATAAAGAGTGGCACGTCCGGTTTGCGATCCACGGCGCCAGGTTAACGGTTAATGGAAAAGGGCGATTGCGATTTGCCACCCGATTCGCTGCTAAAGAGATTAGAAGGAGAGCGGATCGTATGCCCTTGGCAATGCCCTTGACCTTCATTTGGGCGGTTGATCCAAAAATGCAGCTGTGCATATGGGCAGTAACGGTGACCTATGTATGCGTGTGTCTAATGATGTTGGTGCCCAAATGTACAGTCGACAACAAAATTACTCGAGAAAAAGTTTCTAGCCGGCCAATCCGATATGTACTACAAATAGAAATAAACGACCAACGGTTCCGACAAAGAAAGGATGCACGCTCAAGACTTCAGACCGTCCAAGAAGCTCTCGAGCTAGAGAGGCCTACCACCCGGGCTCGCTTTCGGCTTAGCGGCGCATGTCAGCCATGCCCTTCGGTACACTTATCACCGGCGCTATCACGAAGGATAGGCTACCAAGCGATTTGGCTTATCACATACCCGTTACACGACTGATTATCGTAACATACTCAGTTATAGTTATATATGTGTGTGTACCTTGTTACCATTGGTACAATTATTTATAATTATTTACTTTCCTGCTTTTTGTGGCGACTGGCGAACTGTCCGTACATTCGTCGTCTGTTCAGTTTGATGTTGTTAAGAAATGTACTCTGAAATTTTAGAGATTGATATTAACTGTCCATAACCGTATGACGAAGATAATGTAGTAAAAAATAAGATTAATTGACGATAATTATAAGATATAATGTCCGGCTAATTATTTTGCGGTGGGCTGAGAGGGGGCATGACAAATATATACAAATTTCGCCCTCAACATTGATCCACTATGCGTGCATGTCATAGGATTTGTCGCTGTTACTTTTGAAAGGTGTGATAGCAGTAACTAGTTACTTTTAAATTCTAGATACTTGTAACTGGTTGAATAAATATCGCTGAACCCTACGACTTATACTAGTTGTGACTCATACCTGACTATTGAATTCTTAGTATCTATTTAAGGCTCGAGGGAGTATTCGTAAAATTGCTAAAAGGCTTTTAATATTGTTTATCTAATTTACAAAATATGTCATACCAACAAAGTGGAATGCCAGATCAAACGTTTCTTTGGGACGTATTTCAAAGGTATAAGCTGATATGTTTATATCATATGTACTCGTATTCGTTCATGTGCTGAAAGCTGTACATATATGTACATATGTATATATGCTTGAGTATACATGAATGTGTCTTTTATGTACAAACAAGTATAACGTCAAACTGTATTAAATGTATTTATAATATTTCTTGCAATTATAGGGTTGATAAAGACAGAAGCGGGCATATATCGGCAGATGAGCTACAAGTGGCCCTTTCTAATGGCACGTGGTCTGCTTTCAACCCGGAAACAGTCCGACTTATGATTGGGATGTTTGATCGGGAAAATAGAGGAACTGTGTCATTTCAGGATTTTGGAGCGCTGTGGAAATATGTAACTGATTGGCAAAATTGTTTTCGTTCGTTTGATCGTGATAATTCTGGAAACATTGATAAGCAAGAACTTAAAACCGCACTGACTTCTTTTGGTTATCGTTTGTCTGACCATCTCATTGAAATTTTACTTCGGAAATTCGACCGGTTTGGCCGGGGAACTATTCTTTTCGACGATTTTATTCAATGTTGTATTGTCCTCTATGTGAGTACCTAATTTATTATTCTCATTTTATTGTATCTAACACAATGAATAAGTTAAGTATTAAGCAAATATTTTGTCGCGATACAACAAAGATTACTTTAAAACAGTTGTGATTATGAAATTTGAAATTGTTAACAACCACCATTTTTCTGTCCCAGGCTTATTAGTCATACTGTTGTAAATATGTATTAATTTAAGATCACCAATAATGCCTTAAAATCTTTTTATACTTTTGCAGAGGGTATTATAATTTTGTCGTGAAATGTGTAACGCATAAAAGGAGAAATCTCCAACCCCATAAAGTATATATAATCTTGATCACCATCAATAGCCGAGTCGATCTAGCCATGTCCGTCTGTCCGTCTGTCTGTATGTATGAACGCAATGATATCAGAACCTAAAAGAGCCATAGACTAGAAATTAGCTGTAGGACCTCCTAGTGCCTGCGCAGATCGAGTTTGCATTCGATAATCGATAACTTACTTAGTTTCCAAATAATTGATAAAAATCGATACCGACATCCTGTTTTTTGAGCAAATTGGGTAAATATAAAGAGCTAGCGTCACCAAACTTTATATGATACTTCTCGATTATATATTTATAAAAATCTTTCATTTTATACCTATCGCTACCTCACCGCGCGTTATGCGAACTGCATTTGGTGTTGGAATAAGAGGGTCTAGGGTATTCCCTTGTCGGAAGCTCCCGACTAGAACCTCTTACTTGCTTAAATTTGTTATTATTAATTCTAAGGCAAGCAAGCACAGACCGCGAGTTGCATATGTAGTTGATAGAAGAATATTCAGGGTATCCCCTAGTCGTGCCCTCCCTCCTAACTAGAGAACCCTCTTGTTTTTACTAACGGTATGCTTCAATTTTTTATTTGCATATACACATATTCATGTAAATCGCACATTATTAGAAATCGTTATAGGAATATATGAAATTCGAATCTAATAACGATAATAATTGATCCAATTACAGACGTTAACTACAGCCTTCCGGCAACATGATACCGACATGGATGGTGTCATCACAATCCACTATGAACAGTTTTTAAGCATGGTTTTCTCACTTAAAATATAATAATGTTTTGAGCAAATTTATAACACAAACAATATCTTTAATATATGTATATAAATGTAAATAATGAAAGTGACTCAATCTTTTTGTGAACATGAAATCCTACCCTCGATATAAATCTTAAGCTTATGTATACTTTAAATATTTAAAACTGATCAAATATATTTGATTGTTTATACAAAGAAAAGCCTTTGTTTGATAGCAAGATAATGCAATTCAATACTAAAATATAAACGATTGAGCTCTTTAGTGAAAGAGATTATTTGTTTACCATTGAACAAAAAATCACATGTACTTAAATCTCACTTGTTGTTTTGTAAGGTTAAATGCAAGTTAATTGATGTCGATACAGAAAAGCCAAACCATATATATTCGCTCGTTGGCACACACATTTTAACAGTTTAATCACAAGCGCCCTACATGCTATTCGCCGTTCACTGTTTTGGGCTAGCCAGCACTATATTTTAACTGAAATCCGGCGAGAAGTACGAAATAAAAGAAATTTGCAGAATCTATGGCAATCTGATACCTCGCTGACAAAAGATTGTATAATCAAGCAGCATCTGGTCTCAAGAAATTGTCTGATTTGAAAAATTAGTCTCTCTCTCTTCGTAAAAGTAATGGTGAATGGTGTAGGTAACGAGCAAGCTGAAGCATTTGAAGAGGACTTTCACTTGGTATTTCGGACCAATGATATTGATGATAGAACAAATGATATTCCTAATCGAAAGGTAAGAAGAATGGTTTATTGACTCAACCCGTCAAATAAGCATACCAATTTGTCACATTAGGTTCGAGGAACTGGTAACAGGATAAACAATAAAAAAGATCCAGGCTCTGACAACATCGAAGGGTAATTTATAAAAAATGTTCCTCCAAAATGCATTGGCTTCCTAACGTTTATATTCAATTCAATACTCAGACTATACCACTTTCCGAGCCAATAAGAAATCGCAAAGATAATTATGACTCTAAAGCCAAACAAACCTGAAAATAAGCTTTCGTCGCACAGTCCTATTAGCCTACTGTTAACCTTTTTTAAAGTATTTGAAAAAATACTTTTAAATAGAATGTTGCCAACTTTTGAAAAACTTGTCATTATTCCTGAACATCGGTTCGAATTTAGAAGAGGCCACGGAAACCTTGAGCAGTGTCACAGAGTAAAAAATGAAATCACATCAGCTTTTGAAAACAAAAAATATTGTACTGCAGCATATCTTCACGTTCAAAAAGCATTTTATAGCGTTTGGCACAGCGGTATATTATATAAAATATAGAAGTGGCAACCTACACCAAACTATTTATTTAAGTTGTATTTGGGTAAACTATGCTTCTGCGTGCAGCAAAAAAGTGAATCGTCGCCATTGCTTTCCTAAAATGCACGTGTTCCGCAAGGAAACGTTTTAGGGCCTGCCTTGTACACCCATTTCACGGCTGACATGCCAGTTTGTAATTACACAATTAATGCAACATACACAGATGATACAGCCGTAATATCAACAAGCTTATAGAATGGGAAAGCTTGCCAACATCTACAGTCAGAATTAAACCTTGTAGTCGTCGTCAGCAAGTAATGCGGTCAGTTACGAGCTTGAACCCTACTGTTGGAATCTGCATTCATGTAAACGTAAGAGGTCGTAGTCTTAGTCAAGTGAAACAGCTGTTTCTTATGAAGAAGGTTGGCAAGCCTCTATTGCACTTGTCGCAGCTTCTTAAAATCATTGTTGATCGAGCCGAAGCGAAGAACTATTTCTGAACCACAGCCAGAAACCTTTGTAACTTATATAAATTCGATAAAATTAACAGAATTATACGTGTTGTTGTAAAAAAGCCAAATAGTTACTCATTTTTTTTGGAGGCCCCGGCGAGATTTAACATTGTAGTGAATATATTATAGTAAAACATTCATTTAAGTAAAACATTCATTGTAACTTGTTATAATTAGGTAATTGCAAACCGCCTGTGTGAGCTGACAATTTACAGCTTCCAAATATTCGCAAATACATAAACGACGGTAGTTGACTTTCGCGCTTTTCCCCTTGCGCACTCATTCGCCGGCTCAGCTTATATACATACATAAGCAGCTGCACAATTCGTCGCATGTTGTATGCTCAGTTTGATGCTCTGATTTTGTGCTTGTGAAAAAATGATGCAAGGCGAGAACACAAATGATATGCAGGCAAACAGGGTATCTTTTCTTAAGCGCAAGGCGGATCCATTGTTCGAGCGAGCCAAGTGTATTTAAAATGAATTATACGAGGACAAAATTAACAGCTCTTGTCCCGTCGACTAAGACGTGCGCCTATTGCCAATTGTTCAAATTAAGTCTGCCTTTAATGCCGCGTATAACTCGTTATAGGAGCTAAATTTCGATATAATTGGCAGCAAATTACGCGATGATATTGACGAGTTGATTGCCATAGTTGAAGGTCGCGTTCGCGTAAATATTCAACGTCGTCAATCTAACGGCCCTCCCCACTCAACCCTTCTTCGTCTTGCTAAACCAAACCATGATCTTGGCCCACAGAACGCGCTTGCCCGAGCTCAAATTCCCAACGTTTTCCTGTGGCTTTCAGAATGTTCGGACATCATCGCGATGTTTGAGTCAGTTATCGACAATGATACGGAGCTGTCTAATATTGAAAGGTTGCAGAATTTTCGCTCATGTTTGTCTGGCCCTGCGGTGGATTCGGTTTGATCTTTGGAGTTTTCCGGTGCCAAATATCGTGTATCTTTGGATATCCTTAATATAAGATTTACTAACAAGCGTCTTGTTTTCCAGGCACACATCAATGAGATTCTTGGTCTTAAGAGGGGAGATATGGAGTCGGCTTCAAAACTACGCGAGTTCTCGGACAGAGACAATTCGCATATGCGTACCTTATAGACTTTGGGCAGTTTGGAGCAAAGCTCAGAATGCATAATAGTGCACACGCTGCTATAAAGGTTGGTCACCCAGACTCAGACCAAATGGGAGAAAGCCGCAGGCATTGACAAAATTCCGACAGCCGTTGTGTTCTTCACATTTCTGGAAAGGCGTAGTCAAAGGCTGGAGAACGGGCAAAATGCTATGTCATCCCATATAACCAACTATCAGGTGGACAAATCCAACCATAGCACTAACGACAGCAAAAGAGTGCTTGTAGCTGAGACTAACCAAAATGGATGCAATTTTTGTGATGCGTCTGGTCATCTGGCATCGGGTGTAGATACACATGTAATAAATTCGGAAACTTGTCTCCATCCCTTCGGCATAAGGTAGTCAAGAAATTGGACCTTTGTTTTAACTGCTCGAAGCTGCACATGGTCACATCCTATTTCGCCCAGAGACTTCAGTTAAGGAAAACCTGGTCGTCGACAGTTGTTATGGGTCTCGGAGACACAAGCGTATCTAATGAAGGATCAGCTGTTAGGCTTCACATGAAGTCACGACTCAGATTATTCAGCCACCTTTGATGCTCTTGGGACTCCAACAATTGCCGATAGTCAGCCCAGCTTCGTCATCGAAACATCAGACTGGTAAATTCCCTAGAACATAAGGTTGGCTGATCCTGCGTTGAACAAACCACAGCGAGTGGACCTCTTAATTGGAGCGAGTCTCTTCTATGAGCTTTTGTCTGTTAAGAAAATTGTGCTTTTGCCAGGTTTACCTTTTCTACAGAAAACTCCTCTTGGTTTGGGTCGTGACCGGCTTAAGAGACCGCACAGTACCTCGTTGTTTGCTGCCGGCCTCACTCCTAAGAGTGAAGTAAGTCAGTTGGACTTCCGTCCGGAAGTGTATATACATACATACGATAGTACATAAGCAGCTGCACAATTCGTCGCATGTTGTATGCTCAGTTTGATGCTCTGATTTTGTGCTTGTGAAAAAATGATGCAAGGCGAGAACCGAAATGATATGCAGGCAAACAGGGTATCTTTTCTTAAGCGCAAGGCGGATGCATTGTTCGAGCGAGCCAAGTGTATTAAAAATGAATTATATGAGGATAAAATTATCAGCTCTTGTCCCGTCGACTAAGAAGTGCGCCTATTGCCAATTGTTCAAAGTAAGTCTGCCTTTAATGCCGCGCATAACTCGTTATAAGAGCTAAATTTCGATAAAATTGGCAGCAAATTACGCGATGATATTGACGAGTTGATTGCCATAGTTGAAGCTCGCGTTCACGTAAATATTCAGCGTCGTCAATCTAACGGCCCTCCCCGCTCAACCCTTCGTCATCTAGCTAAACCAAACCATGATCTTGGCTAACTGAACGCGCCTGCCCGAGCTCAAATTCCCAACGTTTTCCGGTGGCTATTCCGAATATTCGGACATCATCGCGATGTTTGAGTCAGTTATCGACAACGATACCGAGCTGTGTAATATTGAAAGGTTACAGAATTTTCGCTCATGTTTGTCTGGCCCTGCGGTGGATTCGGTTTGATCTTTGGAGTTTTCCGGTGCCAAATATCGTGTATCTTTGGATATCCTTAATATAAGATTTACTAACAAGCGTCTTGTTTTCCAGGGACACATCAATGAGATTCTTGGGCTCAAGAGGGGAGAATCGGAGTCGGCTTCAAAAGTGCGCGAGTTGTCGGACAAGGACAATTCGCGTATGCGTGCCTTAGAGACTTTGGGCAGTTTGGAGCAAATTTCAGAATGCATAATAGTGCACACGCTGCTATAAAGGTTGGTCACCCAGACTCAGACCAAATGGGAGGAAGCCGCAGGCATTGACAAAATTCCGACAGCCGTTGTGTTCTTCACATTTCTGGAAAGGCGTAGTCAAAGGCTGGAGAACGGGCAAAATGCTATGTCATTCCATATAACCAACTATCAGGTGGACAAATCCAACCATAGCACTAACGACAGCAAAAAAGTGCTTGTAGCTGAGACTAACCGAAATGGATGCAATTTTTGTGATGCGTCTGGTCATCTGGCATCGGGTGTAGATACACATGTAGTAAAATTGGAAACTTGTCTCCATACCTTCGGCATAAGGTAGTCAAGAAATTGGCCCTTTGTTTTAACTGCTCGAAGTTGCACATGGTCACATCCTATTTCGCCTAGAGACTTCAGTTAAGGAAAACCTGGTCGTCGACAGTTGTTATGGGTCTCGGAGACACAAGCGTATCTAATGAAGGATCAGCTGTTAGGGTTCACATGAAGTCACGACTCAGATTATTCAGCCACCTTTGATGCTCTTGGGACTACAACAATTGCTGATAGTCAGCCCAGCTTCGTCATCGATACATCAGACTGGCAAATTTCCTAGAACATAAGGTTGGCTGATCCTGCGTTGAACAAACCACAGCGAGTGGACCTCTTAATTGGAGCGAGTGTCTTCTATGAGCTTTTGTCTGTTAAGAAAATTGTGCTTTTGCCAGGTTTACCTTTTCTACAGAAAACTCCTCTTGGTTTGGGTCGTGACCGGTTTAAGAGACCGCACAGTACCTCGTTGTTTGCTGTCTGCCTCACTCCTGAGAGCGAAGTAAGTCAGTTGGACCAAAGACAATATAAACACTAAGATGAGTAACGCCCATACATTTGAATGCGACGCAAAATTTCTAGCCTGGCCTTTCATCTGGCCTTTGAGTCTTCGTACGGCATGCCTGCCGACTGGTTGTTCGTTCTCCAAAGACCAGACGAACGAATGCCGAAGTCGCGGCTTGCTGATGCTGACACGAGCTACGAAGTAAGTCGCCAGCCTCCGTTCAGCAAAGCTGGTCGATGCTGCTTTGCGTCGCTTCGTTTTCGAAGTACATTGAGCGAAAAAGTTTAGAACTTACGATTGACGCAAAGTGCTTGTGCTTTATTCATGAAATGCATACTTTATTTAAATGATATATTACCCTAGATATTAACAAAGAATTTTACAGGAAAATTTAAGAACTTTTATAATTTTTTTAACTATGTTAAGAAAATAGCACACATAGATTGATTTCACTTTTCTTTTTGGACAGTGTATGCTCGAAAACAGTTCTTGTCTCAGCCAATAGCGTGCGTGCACCTTTGGTTGTATGCGTGAATTATACATGCACAAGAACTTTAAAGTATGTATGTATGTGTTGTTATTCACTGCTCTGGCTTTAGCTGGCAAGAAATTAATTTTGTTAGTTTTCTAGCGCAGATCATGACCTATCCCAAATTTGTGATGATATATGATTGCATTTGGTGTACTGAGGTTGGCTCCGCAGAAAATACCCGAAGGTCATATTTAGTTATGATCCCATTATAATTATAATGGTCTCCTCGTGTAAATGTATCTTTGAAAAAATAATAATTTAATTAATAATTTCAAATATAAAAAATTACATATTTGCATCGACTTAAAAATACAAATTTTTTTTACTGAGCCAACCTTAGTACACAAATTGCATTCATATATCAACAGAAATTTTGGGTAGGTCGTGATCTGCGCTAAAAAACAAAGAAAATTGTTTCTTTGCCAGCCAGAGACTTTGCCAGAGCAGTGGATAACAACTCATTCAAATATGCTGTTATGTATGTATATTCACACGCATACAAACATAATTGCTTGCACGGCCGTCACAGAGCCGAAGCTGAGACCAAATTCTATTTCTAGCTTTTTCGTTCTCTCGGCTGTGAGAGCGCAATGCTACAGATTTCGTTTTCGTTCTCAATTTTCAAAAAATCAAGCTGCATAGTAGCATTTTGTTGTATGGCGTTACACATCTTAGTGATTATATTGTCTTTGGTTGGACTTCCGTCCAGATGTGTTGGTTGGACGTTTTTGGGAAGTTGAATGCTTGGAAGAGCCTACAGTAATGGCCACCAAAGAAGAGTCGGAGTGCGAGCAGCATTTTGCCAATAACTTCTCCCGATTACCATCCGGCGAGTATTCAGTGCGGTTGCCTCTGAAGCGGAGTGGACAGCTTCTAGGAAAGTCTTATGGCCAGGCTTATCGTTGATTTATCAGCTTTGAGCGAAAAATTAAGTTGGAATTCGCTTCTGAAGGAGCAGTATTCGCCATTCATCAAAAAGTTTCTTGATCTAAATCACATGTCGCTAGTTAGTCAAGAGTTAAGTAGCTGTTGTAAATACTTCCTCCCACATCATAGCGTCTTGAAGGAAGACAGCACCACAACCACGTTTCGTATTGTGTTTGATGACTCAGAGACTACTGATACTGGATATTGTCTTAATGATGTACTGATGGCGGGACCAATCATTCAACCTAAGTGGTTTCACATTCTGATTCGCTTCCGCACATATCCTGTTGCTCTGACAGCTGACATTTGCAAAATGTATCGCTGTGTACGAGTGACTTCGCCTGATAGTTACTTCCAGTGCATCCAGTGGAGGGACTCGCCTCAGAAGGACATCGAAATCTTTAAATTAGATACAGTAAGGTACGGGACTAAATCAGCATTATTTCAGTCCGTGTGCGCAATGCACCAGCTGTTGATGAGCGTTCTTCAAACGGCCGGAATATTGTCTCGTGGAAACTTCAAGCTTCGAAAGTGGTGTTCCAGTCACCAAGAAGTTCTCAATGGAGTAGCTTATGAAGATAGAGAACAGTACTTGAAGTTCAACGATGGAAGCGATATCACCAAGGCCCGTGGCGCAGTGTCCGATATCCTAGCCCAATCGGAGATCTAGTTTTATAGATAGATGATCGCGTAAATTGGCCGGCGTCCTGTTTGCCTGAAACTCCAACCATTGATTTGACGAAAAGAGTACTAATCATTAATTTTCCACAAGCAAATTTATCTCTGGGAAGCGAGCACACAAAAACCCTTGGGTCCATTGCCTTTGGGCTATGATGCGCAACATCCCATTATACAGCTATCATCGTTCAGTTTCATGATTGGTATCTACACACTGGTCCCCGTGCACTCCTAGTTAAACTTCGATTTAAATATTGGCCGATTGGTGGATTGAAAACAGTCTCTAGAGCAGTCAGTAGTTGTGTGAGGTGCTTCAGAACGATGTCTATTTTCGTCGACTCTGTGAAAATTTGGTCCGACAACGCAAATAACTTCGTTGGATCGAAAAATGAGATGGTTGATTTGAAACGGTTCTTGCTTGGCGATCCCCAAATGGAAGCGGTTCGGCTGTTCTGCCTCCCCGATGAGATCGAGTGGAAATTTATCCCCCCCGTTCTCAGCACTTTGGTGGACTATGGGAGACGGCAGTGAAGTTGGCCAAGCGCCATTTCTATCGCTCTATCGGCCGCTCTTTACTTACCTTTGAAGAGCTTCCTAGTCTTGTTTGCCAAATCACAGCTATTGTTAACTCACGTCCATTACTCTCGCTTTCAGAGAAGCCAGCAGATCTAGATGTCCTGAATCCTGCTCATCTACTGCTTGGTGGACTTGACCAAATTAAAGTACGACCGTTTGGATGGTTGGCAGCCTGTGACGCAGCTACAACAGGTGTTCTGGGCTCGATGGCGTGAAGAGTACCTCACCTTAATACAACAGTGAGCTAAATTGAGCACTTAAACAGAACCGTTGTGCATCAACGACATTGTGCTCGTTAAATACGAAAATCGGCCTCCTATGCGGTGGCCGCTTGGTAGGGTTATTAACTTGATTTCTGGAAAGGATGGAGTAAATCGTGTAGCTGATCTGAAGACCACGGCTGGAATCATCGGAAAAGCCGTAAACAAGCTGTGTTTGCTGCCCCTTAAGGATACAGTTGATAGTCAGGCTTCCAACCGGAGGAGTATGTTGGATTCTGCATCAAATCAGCATAAGCAAACATTCATGTAAACATAAGAGGTCGCAATCTTTGTCTAGTTGTTTATTATGAAGACGGTTGGCAAGCCTCTCTTGCACTTTTCGCAGCTTCTAAAAACCTGCATATTCCCTTTTATCAGGTAAGTTCATTGTTGATCGAGCCGAAGCGAAGAACTATTTCTGAACCACAGCCAAATAACCTTGTAACTTAACCTTGTAGCCTTGTAACCTTGTAAATTCAATAAATTAAACTGAATTTTACGTGTCGTTGTAAAAAGGCCAAATATTTACTTATTTCTTTGGAGGCCCCGGGGACATCGTAACTTGTTATAATTAGGTAAGTGCAAGCCGCCTGTGTGAGCTGACAATTAACAGCTTCCAAATATTCGCAAATACATAAACGCTGCTAGTTGACTTTCGCGCTTTTCCCCTTGCGCGGTCATTCGCCGGCTCCGCTTATATACATACATACGCTAGTACATAAGCAGCTGCACAATTCGTCGCATGTTGTGTGCTCAGTTCGATGCTCTGATTTCGTGCTTGTGAAAAAATGATGCAAGGCGAGAACACAAATGAGGATATATTTTCTTAAGCGCAAGGCGAATGCATTGTTAGAGCGAGCCAAGTGTATTTAAAATGAATTATATGAGGATAAAATTAACAGCTCTTGTTCCGTTGACTAAGAATTGCGCCTATTGCCAATTGTTTAAACTAAGTCTGACTTTAATGCCGCGCATAACTCGTTATAGGAGCTAAATTTCGATGAAATTGGCAGCAAATTACAAAATGATGTTGACGAGTTGAATGCCATGGTTGAAGCTCGCGTTCGCGTAAATATTTGGCGTCGTCAATCTAACGGTTCTTCCCACTCAACCTTTTTTCGTCATGAGGACTTGCCAAACCAAACCATGATCTTTCCCAACGTTTTTCGGTGGCTATACCGAATATTCGGACATCATCGCGATGTTTGAATCAGCTATCGACAACGATACCGAGCTGTCTAATATTGAAAGGTGGCAGAATCTTCGCTCATGTTTGTCTGGCCCTGGGGTGGATTCGGTTCGATCTTTGGAGTATTCCGGTGCCAAATATCGTTTATCTTTGGATATCCTTAATATAAGATTTACTAACAAGCGTCTTGTTTCCAGGCACACATCAATGAGATTCTTGGGTTCAAGAGGGAAGATTCGGAGTCGGCTTCAAAACTACGCGAGTTGTCGGACAAGGACAATTCGCATTTGCGTGCCTTATTTTAGGCAGTTTGGAGCAAATTTTAGAATGCATAATAGTGCACACGCTGCTACAAAGGTTGGACACCCAGACTCAGATCAAATGGGAGGAGGCTGCAGGCATTGACAAAATTCCGACAGCCGTTGTGTTCTTCACATTTCTGGAAAGGCGTAGTCAAAGGCTGGAGAGCGGGCAACATGCAATGTCATCCCATATAACCAATTATCAGGTGGGCAAATTCAACCATAGCACTAACCACAGCAAAAGAATGCTTGTAGCTGAGACTAACCAAAATGGGTGCAATTTTTGTGATGAATCTGGTCACGAGATCTACACCTGTAGTAAATACGGAAACTTGTCTCCATCCCTTCGGCATAAGGTAGTCATGAAGCCTTTGTTTTAACTGCTCGCAGTTGCGCAAGGTCACATCCTATTTCGCACAGAGACTTCAGTTAAGTCTCGGAGACACAAGCGTATCTTCTGAAGGATCAATTGTTAGGATTCACATGAAGTCACAGACTCAGATTATTCAGGCACCTTTAATGCTCTTGGGACTCCAACAATTGCCGATTGTCAACCCAGCTTCGTCATCGATACATCAAACTGGAAAATTCCCTCGAACCTAAGGTTGGCTGACCCTGCGTTGAACAAACCACAGCGAGTGGACCTCTTAATTGGAGCGAGCCTCTTCTATGAGCTTTTGTCTGCTTAGCAAATTGTGCTTTTGCGAGTATTACCTTTTCTGCAGAAAACTCCTCTTGGCTGGGTCGTGACCGGTGGGCTTAAGAGACCTCACAGTACCTTGTTTTTGGCTGCCGGTCTCAGCTTCTAGGAGAGTCTTATGGCTAGGCTTTTCGTCGATTTATCAGTCTTGAGCGAAAATTGGGTCAGAATTTGCATCTGAAGGGGCAGTATTCGCCATTCATCAAAAAGTATTTTGACCTAAATCACATGTCGCTAGTTAGTCAAGAGTTAAGTGGCTGTTGTAAATACTTCCTCCCACATCATTGCGTCTTGAAGGAAGACAGCACCACAACCAAGTTGCGTGTTGCGTTTGTTGGCTCACTGATTCTGGACATTCTCTTAATGATGTACTGATGGCGGGACCAATCATTCAACCTAAGTTGTTTCACATTCTGATTCGCTTCCGCACATATCCTGTTGCTCTGACAGCTGACATTTGCAAAATGTATCGCTGTGAACAAGTGTCTTCGCCTGATAGTTACTTCCAGTGCATCCTGTGGAGGGACTCGCCTCAGAAGGACATCGAAATCTTTAAATTAGATACAGTAACATACGGGACCAAATCAGCATAATTTCAGCCCGGGCGGGCAATGCACCAGCTGTTGATGAGCCTTCGTCAGACGGCCGGGATATTGTCTCGTGGAAACTTCAAGCTTCGAAAGTGGAGTTCCAGTCACCAATGTACTTGAAGTTCAACGATGGAAGCTATGTCACCAAGGCCCTTGGTCTTGTGTGGAATCCAGCGGTTGACCAGTTGCTATTTTCCTTTTAATACTCCGAACACATTAAAAATGGGTATATTTGTGCAAAATCCAAATGTATGTAACAGGCAGACGCAAGCATCTTAGGCCCATGTAAGTATTTGTATTCTTGATCAGGATCAATAGCCGAGTCGATCTAGCCATGTCCGTCTGTCTGTCCGTCCATCCGTAGGTATGAACGCAAGGATCTCAGAACCTATAAGAGCTAGAGACTTAAAATTTTAGATGTAGTGCTCCTTGTGCCTGCGCAGATCGATTTTGTTTCCGATAACTTACTCCGTTTTCAAGCAATCGATAAAAACCGATACGATATCCTGTTTTTGGGTAATTTTGGTAAATAATAAGAGCTAGAGTCACAAAACTTGACATATAGCATCTAAAATAAAATATATATATTCATTTAATGATGAAAAAAGAGGGTTCAGGGTATCCCCTAGTCGGGAGCTCCTGACTAGGACCTCTTACTTGTTTGTTGTTAAACCCTACAGGCAATCAGTTGTGTCTATTGTTGTCCGTTTTTAGGATCTGCATGTACTTTTGGGACCAGTCATATTCAAGCCAAAGATTTTTCTTCAACATCTTTGTAAGGCTAAATTTAATTGGGATGAAGGCTTGCCGATTGCACTTGAAACGACCTAAAGAGAGCTATGCACCAGTTTTCGCAACATTCGCCATGTATCGTTTTCCTGAGGGTACTCTTCGAGGATCTGATGTTGAAATACATGGATTTTTTGATGGCAGTGTGGAGGCCTATGGAGCCTGCATCTACGTGGTGTCCACAAGGTGAATCCTTTGCTCCAAGTTGCACCATAAAAAACATTGACTGTCCTTAAGCTGGAATTATGTAAAGCGAAACTGCTGGCTTATCTGATGCATGAAGTCAAGTGCACAGACATCTTTGTTAGCCAGTTTTATTGCTGGTACGATTCGTCCGTTGTCCTATCCTGGATAATTTCGTGGCAAACCGTGTGGCTGCCATACAAGAACTTACTGCCAGAATGGAGTGGCGATATGTTCCGACGGACAGAAATCCAGCTGATGTTTTGCTTAGAGGCGCAGTTTCCGATATCCAAGCCCAATCGGAGCTCTGGTTTCATGGTCCGGCGTATCTTTTAGATGATCGCGTAAATTGGCCGGCGTCCTGTTTGCCTGAAACTCCAACCATTGATTTAAGGAAAAAAATACTAATCATTAAGTCTCCACATGCAGATTTAAGATAATTTGGCTCCATTTAGCGTGCATTCGGCTATGTGTACAAAATTCAAGAAGCGTATAAGGCATCATGGACTCACTGTTGCAGACATTCATCACGGCACGCGCATTCTTCGTCGGGTTGTACAGAGAGCAAACTTGCGGGATGACATCAAGAAGATGCATTCGTATGGAAATGTAAAAAAATCCTGCTCCGTTGCATCTCTTCCATTTCTGGATGAAGGTGACCTCTTCCATGTGAGTGGTCGGCTTTGCAATTCGTCCTTGGGCTATGATGCGCAACGTCCCATTATACTGCCTCGGCGTCATGCAATAACCTCAGCTATCATCGTTCAGTTTCATGACCGGAATCTACACACTGGTCTTCGTGCACTCCTAGCATTTTCGACTTAAATATTGGCCGATTGGTGAATTGAGAACAGTCTATAGAGCAGTCAGTAGTTGTGTGAGGTGCTTAGGAACTAAGCCTATTTTCGTCGATCCTGTGAAAATTTGGTCCGACAACGCAAATAACTTCGTTGGATCGAAAAATGAGATGATTGATTTGATTTGATTTTCTTGCTTGGCGATCCCCAAATGGAAGCGGTTCGGCTGTTCTGCCTCGCCGATGACTTCGAGTGGAAATTTATCCCCCCCGTTCTCAGCACTTCGGTGGACTATGGGAGACGGCAGTGAAGTTGGCCAAGCGCCATTTCTATCGCTCTGTCGGTCGCTCTTTACTTACCTTTAAAGAGCTTCCTACTCTTGTTTGCCAAATCACAGCTATTGTTAACTCACGTCCATTACTCTCGCTTTAAGAGAACCCAGCAGATCTAGATGTCCTGAATCCTGCTCATCTACTGCTTGTTGGCCCTTCAACAGCCATCATCGAGCGAGACTTGATCAAATAAAAGTACGACCGTTTAGATGGTTGGAAGTCTGTGACGCAGCTACAACAGGTGTTCTGGGCTCGATGGCGTAAAGAGTAAATCACCTTACTACAACAGTGAGCTAAATGGAGCACTCAAACAGATGCGTTGTGCATCATTGCTTGCATGCTTATATTAGTCGATTGCAAGTGTGTTGCATACTTTTTAAAAAGCAGATGCTTGATGCACTATTTGATTAGGATGCTAGTCACGCCGCAAACTCTACCATCTGGATGAATATTAGCAATACAATTTTGATGCTCATGAATTAAAATAAAACGTTTAAATCAATTTTGTTTTAATATTTATTCTTGGATTTATTTTGACTACATCTCGTCAACCGTCTTTAGCGTACTAATACCAATACGATAAAAGTATATACAGACAAAAAATTGTTAATTTTATAGCTTTTGCCACCCGTGCGTTCTCCCCGGAACTACCTGGCAATTTAAGTCACAATTTTAATGCTATAATTTTTTTGAGACTATACTAATATTACATAGAATAAGATCTACTGCTGTTTTTCAAGTTAGTTTCGCTTAAAACCAAATTCTTTTGCAGCTGGTGAAAATAAAGGCTCACTATTAAGTTAAGTATTAAGGGTTTGCTGGGTCAATGCTTTAATTTATTTACTGAGTGGGTGCAAGCTAGTTAGTTTAAGGACGTCACTCTAGCCTTGTCCGTCTACCCGTCCGTCAGTATGTTTGAACGCAAAGAGCTTAGAACCTATAAGAGCTAGAGACTTGAATTTTTAGCTGTAGGTCCTCCTAGTCAATGCGCAGATCGAAGTAATTTTCAATAGCCGATTATATGGTCCGTTTCCAAGCAATCAATAAAAATCGATATCGGAATACTGTTTTATGAGCAAATTGAGAATATAATTAGAGCTAGAGTCACTAAAAGTGATATGTTTTCTCTAAAATAATTGCTTGTTTGGTTGGCTCGAGCTCCGGGGTTTATTTATTCAAGGTAAATATAAACGCAATTTTGTTTCAATCAAAATATATATAACCAAAATACTTCGGCTGCTCTTCGGAAACCGTCTTCAGAGCACTAACACAAACAAATAAGTGGTTCTAGTCGGGAGCTCCCAATAAATAAAGATAAATTACCAAAAAAAATTTCCTTTGGCAGAGTTCAAACTCGCAACTCACGGCATTACTTACTTACTCTACTCAACAGCCCCACAAAAAACCCAAACTGCTCAAAAAAAGGATTTCGATATCGATTTGTATTGGTTACTTGGAAGCGGGATAAGTTATCGAATATTAAAAACAAACTCGATCTTCTCATGCGCTAGGAGGACTAACAGCTTTTTAATTTCAAGTCTCTAGCTCATATAGGTTTTGATTTCCTTTCATGGACATGGCTAGATCGACTCGGTTATTGATGGTGATCAAGAATATATATACTTCATGTGTCGGAGAAGCTTCCTTCTCGTAGTTATATACATTTGCACAACGCCATAATACCCTTTTTACTTATTTTTAATGGGTTTAGGGTGTAAAATGATTCAGCTTCGTTGAATCAAAATCGTTGCAGTTAGGCGCAACAACAAAAACATCAGCAGCAGCTGATGTTGCTGTTTCTTACAAACAAAACACACACACAAATTAAAGAAAAATATGTAAGTAGAGTGCTTATTTAAAACGAAAATAAAAAAATACATTTATAAATATTAATTCAGTTTATAAATTGATTTTGGCAAGTTTATAATTTTATTTTATAAATAATTTTCGAGCTTTCATTTTCACAAGTAATTTGCGAATTTATAATTTTATTTTTACAAATAAAACATAATTTGATCTAATGAGTGAAAGTGAAGTTGAGAAATTAGTGGCAGATTTGCAAACTAGATTCAAACCAAGTGAAATTCTTCGAAGATGTCATTTAGTCCAATATGAAAACTCTAATATAAAACAAAAACTTAAAGAAATGGAAAATAAATTCTAACAAACATCAGTATTCGCGGCAGAGCTGGAAGGTCTTACTGACGCTGAAATAATACCCGCTGAAAAGTCCAAATGTTTTTAACAGGCAGAAGGACGCATCTCCGACCCCATAAAGTGTATATATTCTTGATCAGCATCAATAGCCGAGTCGATCTAGCCATGTCCGTCTGTCTGTCAGTCCGTCTGTCCGTATTTATGAACGCAAGGATCTCAGAGCCTGTAAAAGCTGGAGACTTGAAATTTTAGATGTAGGTGCTCCTAGTGCCTGCACAGATCGAGTTTGTTTCCGATAATCGATAACTCACTCCGTTTCCAAATAATCGATAAAAATCGATATCGATATCTTGTTTTTGGGCAATTTTGGTAAATAATAAGAGCTAGAGTCACCAAACTTGATATATAGTTTCTAAAATAGAATATATTTATGCATTTGATGTTGGAAGAAGGGGGTTCAGGGTAACCCCTAGTCGTGAGCTCCTGACTAGCACCTCTTACTTGTTCTTTGCCTGACTTTCAGGGCGAAATTGAAATTCTTTTCATGGCGAAAAGCTGCGCATATCGCGTAGACAGTTTCTGAAAATTATGTGGGAAGTTGCAAACATTACCAGGCCTTGAGTATAATTAGGAAATATATAAAAGGTTCGCCCATATGGTGCTGTCCTCATATTACACAACATTACATTTCAAAGCAATTATTTATAGACTTACTTAAGGGGCTGATCTACTTCTGGAACTGTCTATTCTTCGTCAAGGAAACTTGGCAATAATTCAATACCATGAAGAAATAGAAAAAAACTTTACGCTCATAATAAACAAAACAATAATAATATATGACTTCACCTTAGCTGCCTCGCCTAATGAAAAATACAGAGCAGATGCACTGAGAATATTCATTTCAGGAACAATGAAAGCTACATAAGCGACATTCTTTTTCCGGCATGACCAAGAGATCTGGCATCAACTTTGGCCTTAGCCCAAAAAAACATTTGCCTTCTGAAAATAATAATTCACAACCGGAATGATAACCAAAACATAACACAAGAACAACCTCAACCAATGGCAATACTACCTATCCTTCATAGCCCAACCCGGTCTTAAAGAGAGCAAATAGTGGTACAGGTAGGTATACCAGATCAAGACAACAATGATTAAATCATATTTCACAGACAGAAAATTTTGAAAGTCAACAAAAAACAAGAATATGAGGCTATTGTAGAGTCCGAAGTAGTAGACATAGTCGATGAAAATCTGCTTCAAGAGGTAAATTTTGTAGAGAATGCTCTCTGTTACCTTTTGTAGAGCAAACGATGGCAGGTAAAACAATTCCATAGCTCATAGACACATGCGCTTCTAAGAACTACATAAAACCTATCCCAGAATTAATAAACGTAACCTCAGTAAAAGAAACATTCTTGGTTAAGTCACTTTATGGCTTCAACCCCGTTCAGTAAAAATGCCTTATGCATCTTTTTTTTATGTCACAACAGAATTATTTTGGCTTCCGATTTATCAAGCTTCAATGGAATAATAAGGCTTGACTTATTAAATAGAGTAAATACCACCTTAGATTTCAAAAATAAATTTTTAAATACCGGATCTGGATCAGAAGTTGTTCAATTCCAAAAATGCCCAAGCGTAAATTTTACAGAAGTCGAAAATTTTACAAAATGTTGTAGGAAGGAATATCTGTATTTGCTGACCCAAATGAAGCACTCCCATATAACACAAACACTATCGCCACAATTCGATCAGAAGATGAGGACTCGATTTATTTAAAATTATGTCCCTACCTATTAGGAGCTTAAGACTTTGTAAATAATGAAGCGAATTGTATGCCCAGAGATCAAATTATCAGGCCTTCAAGATCATCGTATAAGAACCCGGAAAAGGACGAACATAGAAACAGAAAGAAACGCCTCGTTATAGACTTTTGACAAATACCCTATACAGAACATAATAGCTATCCTCTCAAATCTTGGGAAAACTAAGTACTTTGCAACCTTTGATCGAAGATCAGGATTTCATGAAATCCTCCTGGCGGAAAAGGATAGGCAAAAACAACAAACAAGCATTCATTCTGCAGGCTTCCTATTGGTTTTATTAACGCTCCTGGAATTTTTTTCAGAGAGCTATTGACGCCGTGGTTCGAGAATGATGATGTGATTATAGTCTCAGAAAATTGGTTTTAGACAAGCTATATAATCCAAACATGAAGGTGTCACGGGAAAAGTATTTTTGATTCGTGGTATCTTGTTTTCTTACAACGTATTACAACCAACCCCAGCAAAATAGAGAAATCGGCAAAATCGACAACCTACAACATTGTTCCATTTATGACAATTTTTTGGGCTATTATAGGTGCCTCATTAATGATTTTGCATCCATAGCTAAATCACTAACGGAACCTAATGACAGCTGAAAACGGTAAAGTAAGTGCGGCATAAAAAAAAAACCTGTGAGCTTTTCAGAAACTTAAAGATATTTTAGTTTCAGAAGATGTAATGTGCCCATTCCGATTATCAGAAATCATTTGCTAGGTACAGTCTTATCCCAGGATAAGAAGCCAATTACAATAATTTCTAGGACATTAAGAAATAACGATTTAAATTTCTCAACAAACGAGCGTGAACTACTTGCTGCAGTATGGGCTCTAAAATCTCTAAGGATCTGATTGTATGGGGTAAAGAACTTAAGCATTTACAGAGTTTCAGACAGAAACAGAAACGCGAAAATAAAGAGATGAAAGGCATTTATTGACGAGCATAAAGTCTATAAGCAAGGGAGGAAAATAAGATTGCCGATGTTTTATCGAGACAAAATATTCATGCTTTGCAATAAAAGACTCCATCTGATCTGGCTACTGTACACAGTGAACTATCACTAACATATACTATTGAATCTTCTGAACAGCCAGTGAACGGTTAACGTAATCGAATAATTATTGCAGAGGGCATAGTAGATTCACAAAGTATCAAAATTATGTTCGGACAAAAACGAGACATATCATATATTTTTCTGACAGAGGAAACCCAATAGAAAAGATGTGCCAAGTGCGACCTACCAACACTAGCAATTATCCAAAATAAATTTGTTGAAACTTTTCCCTTAACTGGTCATTGACGTTCATGATAAGAATGAGCAAAATGAAATAATAGTCGCAAAACATGGCAGAGCATATAGAGCAGTTCAGGAAAACGTAAAACAAAATCTACTAGATTACATTTTCCCAAAAGTGACTCGTCTGACAAAAGAAATTGTTGCAAGTACTAACATTTTTAATAAAGGCAAATATGATCGACACCCACAAAAACAGTCTAATGACGAAACGCCCATCCCTAATCCAGTTGGAGAGATTCTCCACATTGACATTCATTCCATTCAAGGCAAATATTATCTAACTTGTATTGATAGATTTTAAAAATTTGCCATTGTTCAACCCATAGCTTATAGGACCATAGTTGACATTGGCCATCCTTTTCACAACTCTTGAATTTCTACCCCGTACAAAAATCATATATTGCGATAATGAACAATCACTTAATTCAGGAACAATAAAATCGTTTTTGAAAAATCATTTCAACATCGAAATTATTGATTCTCCGCCACTCCATAGCACATCAAACGGGCAAATAGAGAGATTCCACAATGGAAATTGCGACATGCTTAAAACAAAACAAGTAAGAGGTTCTAGTCGGGAGCTCCCGACTAATAGCCTAAGCCCTCCTATTCAACCACCAAATAAATTAATAAAAAGAAGTACCCTTGACAGAGTTCGAGCTCGCAACTGACCGCATTACTTGCTGTCGACTCTACTCAACAGCCACACCAATAATTAAGTACTTATGAGAAAAAAACAAACCTAAATAGCATTACAGAAAAAGTCGCAATTACCATGCTGTTAGAGTGCGAAGCAGACGCCCATAATTGTGTGTGTGTACATGTATACAGAAATTCTGTATTCTATTCGCAGTCCCATCCAATTGCGCAGTTATATATAACTTTGTTTTTTTTCCTAACTGATCTTTATGAAATTTTCTACAGTATATCTTATTGTACCATACAATATTTGTGTACTCTCAAAAGGTCAATTGCATTTAAATTGTGGCTTAGATTGTTGAGCAATATAAGTTGGGTTATTAACTTGATTAATAGCTCTGCGGTGGTAGCGGGTAAGTGGCGATAGGTAAAAAATGAAAGATACTTGATATATGTATAATAATCTAGAAGAAACATATCATGTTCGGTGACTTTAGCTTCTATTATTTTCCCAATTCCCGCAATAAACAGGAAGTTGATATCGATTTTGACCGATTTTTTGGAAACGGAATAAGTTATCGATTATCGGATACAAACTCGATCTGCGCAGGCACTAGGAGCACCTACATCTTTTAAGTCTCTAGCTCTTATAGGTTCTGAGATCCTTGCGTTCATACGTACGGACAGACGGACGGACGGACTAGAACGACTCGGCTATTGATGGAGATTAAGAATATATATACTTTATGGGGCGGAGATGATTCCTTCTGCCTGTTACATACATTTGCACAAATACAACCCTTTTTACCCATTTTTAATGGGTTCAGGCAAGGACAATATAAACACTAAGATGAGTAACGCCCATACATTTGAATGCGACGCAAAATTTCTAGCCTGGCCTTTCATCTGGCCTTTGAGGCTTCGTACGGCATGCCTGCCGACTGGTTGTCCGTTCTCCAAAGACCAGACGAACGAATGCCGAAGTCGCGGCTTGCTGATGCTGACACGAGCTACGAAGTTAGTCGCCAGCCTGCCTTTAGAAAAGCTGGTCGATGCTGCATTGCGTCGCTTCGTTTTCGAAGTACATTGAGCGAAAAAGTTTAGAACTTACGATTGACGCAAAGTGCTTGTGCTTTATCCATGAAATGCATGCTTTATTTAAATGATATATTACCATAGATAGTAACGATTAATTTTCAGGAAGATTTAAGAATTAAGTAATTTTTCTACAAGGCGCATCTTGTGCAATAACTACGATAAGAAAATAGCACACATAGATTGATTTCACTTTTCTTTTTGGACAATGTATGCTCGAAAACAGTTCTTGTCTCAGCCAATAGCGTGCGTGCACCTTTGGTTGTATGCGTGAATTATACATGCACAAGAACTTTAAAGTATGTATGTATGTGTTGTTATTCACTGCCCTGGCTTTAGCTGGCAAGAAATTAATTTTGTTAGTTTTCTAGCGCAGATCATGACCTATCCCAAATTTGTGATGATATATGATTGCATTTGGTGTACTGAGGTTGGCTCCGCAGAAAATACCCGAAGGTCATATTTAGTTATGATCCCATTATAATTATAATGGTCTCCTCGTGTAAATGTATCTTTGAAAAAATAATGATTTAATTAATAATTTCAAATATAAAAAATTACATATTTGCATCGACTTAAAAATACAAATTTTTTTTACTGAGCCAACCTTAGTACACAAAATGCATTCATATATCAACAGAAATTTTGGGTAGGTCGTGATCTGCGCTAAAAAACAAAGAAAATTGTTTCTTTGCCAGCCAGAGACTTTGCCAGAACAGTGGATAACAACTCATTCAAATATGCTGTTATGTATGTATATTCACACGCATACAAACATAATTGCTTGCACGGCCCTCATAGAGCCGAAGCTGAGAGCAAATTCTGTTTTTAGCTTTTTCGTTCTCTCGGCTGTGAAAGCGCAATGCTACAGATTTCGTTTTCGTTCTCAATTTTAAAAAAATCAAGCTGCATAGTAGCATTTTGTTGTATGGCGTTACTCATCTTAGTGGTCTTTGGTTCAGGGTATAAAAAAAACAGATAAAACTAAAATGAGGCAATTTTTGCGCTGCCAATTAATTCTTTGCAAAATGCAAAATATTACTATGTACATAACTAAATCTAGGAAACTATAGCTATGGTGGTACTAATATTTGCTATATTGAACATTAGCATTCACTACAGCCCGCAGACGACGTGGCATTGAGTGAATAAGGTTATTCAGGTCATAGATTTCGGGTATTTTTATCCATTCTTCTTGAATGGGCTTGATGAGAGCGTTTTTATTAGTTGGGCTCCGTTTCCTTACGCGCTTCTTTAGGAAAGCCCACAGATTTTCAATTGGGTTTAAGTCAGGACTCTGGGCAGGGGTGTCAATGACTTTGCTGCAATTATACAGTAGCCAAGTCCTGGACAAAAATGATTTGTGTTTGGGGTCGTTATCCTGATAAGGCTTGTACCTCTGTTTATTGGGGTTTTGAGGGTCTTCGAAGCCAAACTTTATTATGCTCCTTGAAAATTCACTCTTTAGAATGTCCAAGTCAAACATCATCATCATCACATCGATATGCAGCCCCACACCATAACCGAAAGCTTTCCAAACTTTACTGTTGGTATTATATTCTTCGATTCCAGAGCTGCATTGGGCTTTCTCCAAACTTTGCTGGGTCCGTCATGATAATATAACATTATTTTTGTCTCGTCACAAAAAATAACTTCATCCCAGTACTCCGCGGGCTTGTTGACATTGGCAATTGAAAAATTAAGCCGCCTCTGAATATTTTATGCGGACAGTAGTGGCTTCTTCCTAGCTACTTGCGAGAAGTATTTATGCACTTTTAAGACTCTACGAACTGTCTCATGGACCGATGCCAATTGTCGGAGGCTAGTTTGAGGTTGATTGTTGATCTGTTTTAAAATTTTTCCATGATCGCGTCTAGTGAGCTTCGCTGGTCTGCCTTCGGAGTGCTTTAATTCCAATCTGTTTTCTTTTTCGGCGCGGTTACTAATATTATAAATAGTTCTTAGCTTAATTGCGAACATTTCCGCCAATTCTTTAGCAGATTTCCCTTGTGGTAGGAAATAAACTAATTGAATTAGATTTTCATTAACTCGTTGAACATGCATTGCAAAAAGCTCTAAATTAGGCAAGATGTAAACTGTCAAAAACGCAAAATCGCTTAGAAGGTTCGCACACTGCATATCAATGACTCACGCATTCAAATTTCTTCGAATTTGGAGTACCGTTAGGTAGCTTGGGCTCTGTTTCGAATTAATTGACAGCGCAAAAATTGCGTCATTTTAGTTTTGTCTGTTTTTTTTACATTTGCGTTTTGAATTTTGTTATGTTTGTGCCTTATATCAATGAAAAATACTTAGAATAATAATTATATGCAAAATAAGAAGAAATAGTTTAAATCGGTAAAATATAAGTTTAAAAATGAATTTGTGTGCTGTTTTTCATTTTGCAAACAATTACTTGACAAACTGTATATAAGTAAGGCTTTTATAGTTTCTCTGACCAGGCATTTAAAAAAGCTCTATATTAGGCAAGGTGTGAACTCTTAAAAACGAAAAATCGCTTAGGAGGCATTCGTATACTGCATATCAATGACTCACGCATTCAAATTTCTTCGAATTTGAAGCACCGTTTGGTAGGTTGGGCTCTATTTCGAATTGTGTTTGCATTTTGCAAAGAATTAATTGACAGCCCAATATTTGCCTAATTTTAGTTTTGACTGTTTTTTATACCCTGAATTCATTAAAAATGGGTATAAGGGTACAGTATGTCAACAAATTGTTTTGACAAAGCGAAAAATTCATATTTTCCAGATTAAGGTGCACTTTAAACAACATTCTTTTAATGGTTTTAAGTATTTTATATTTTATATTGATTTGACATATAGCTTCTAAAATAGAATACATATGCATTTAATGTTGGATGAAGAGGGTTCAGGGTATCCCCTGGTCGGGAGCTCCCGACTAGAACCTCTTACTTGTTCATTTTGCAAACAATTACTTGACAAACTGATGTTACAATTGACTACATAGCATCTGTAGCTTATGATGCTATGTAGTCAATATCAATATAAAATAAATAAACATTATATAATACAACTTTGTCTCAAAGTTATTTACCACGGAAAAACTGGAGATATTTTTGGGGGCTTGTCCGAGATTTTTAATTTTTTAGTGATAAAATTTTGTAAGTGGTGCGGTGCTGTAGTGGACTTGTTGTCCTGAGAACTTTTACGATTTTCAAAGCTGAAAATTAAAACATCGTTGTTGAAAGAGATCAAAGCCTTGTAAGGAAAATTAAGCTCAAGTGCGAGGGAAAAGGCAACAAGGCGTCCCGTGAAATTCTAAGAATTGCGATTTGCCTATAATTAGGAAATTCAGCCGAAGCAAGGCAACATCTAGAGGCACGATAAATCAAGGCGATCAAAGGGGGCGAATCTTGTTAGCGAGAAAGACACGACGACTTGTGGGTACACAGATCACGTTAGCAAGAGGCTGGTGCGTTCGTGCTGTGGAGCAAGGAAAGGCGTGTATCGAAGAGAAGTGCGTTTGCTGGTGTTTTGCACAGAATCAGAAGAAGAAACGACGAGAGCAGAAATTAAAAAGCTGTTGGTTGAAATGAAGCAGTGAATTCAACACAAGCTGAAGAGCGGTCTGGAGTTTTGTATTGGTGTTCGTGAGTAGCAAGAAAAGACAAATGATTATTAAAAGCAAAACGAAAATACATAATTCGTTAGATTCGCGATATCGACGAGACGAAGTTAAAGAGACAGTCAAAAATATGTTTTGTAGTTACTTTTAAGTAACATTGGTATTTCGATATACATTTATATCAATCATATTTTGACACATTTTCAAGCAATAAGTATTATCATATTTACATACAGTTTCAAGTTGGTAGAAAAGCGGAATTGCAAAGTCGGCTGCTTGCTCACTACGGACTTCCAGTTAATAATGATATAGGAAGCAGTGCTGAGGGAAATGAGGATTCATTTACAATGGTAAACGATAATGTATCGGGTCAGGATCGAAATCCTAGTGATATAGGTTAAAACCGTCAAACAGAAACTCCGTGCTTAGCTAGGTCATAGTTCACTTTGAAGGATGTCGAGGGTAGTGTGACACAATTCTCTGCGTCACACGCTCCAGAGAGAAATTAGAAGAACTTGAGGAATGTGCACTTACGGTAGAGTGGAGCCAGTTAAAGTTGTTAATTTATGCAAAGCAGTAGCACCAACGAGGTGCGGCGAAATTATTTATACGCAGCCAATGAGATATTCTCAATTGGTGTAATTTGAAAGTTGCATTGTACGAAGAGTTTGGTTTTAGAGAATCATCGGCAGAAATACATCGTAGGCTTAGCATGCCTCAGCAAAAAAAGAGCGAAACACTTCATGAATATTTGTATGCGCAGATCGAAATAGCGAAGCCGATAGATTTGGAAGATGAAAGTTGAATTGAATATTTCATAGATGGTATACTGGATACCAGAGCAAATAAAGCTCTATTGTAGAAAGGTAGAAATATGAGGCAGTTGAAGATGTAGATGTGATATGTGAGGGCCTTTAAAGCAAGTAGATAAAAATAGCTCCCAGGTCGGTAAAAATGAGAACGTCGCAGGAAAAAGATCGGAATCAGTAAGGAAATGTTTCAAGTGGGCTGATCAATCACATTTACGCAAAGACTGTCCGCAAATTGAATTCAAGTGTTTCCGTTGTAATCAACCAGGGCATAGAATAGCTCAGTGCAAAATGGACGGGCATATAGAGCAAGAAAAGCGAACAAATCGTGTTCAGGATGAGTCCAAGATAACACCAGCAAGATTGTTTTTCCCTTCCGGGCTAGAACTGAAGTATGTTGTGCACCCAGGGTACAGGTACTGTTGACAAGATATCGGTTCGTGAGAAATGTATGACAGTCATTGGCGAGAGTCAGATAGTAACAATAGGAAGTTTTGACAATCGCAGTGCAGATAGACGGAATCGATACGCATGTCGAGTTTCATGTCATTTTCGATACAGACATGACATTTGACGCTTTTTTTGGGCAGAACGATTCTGGAAACTATCGATATGAAATAGACTAAGCATGGAACAGAGTTTGTACGCAGATTGGCCAGCGAAGGTAAATTTAGGAATCAAAGCTATGGTAAACGGAATGCTCAGGGCTCATGCGCCGATTTAGTTAATGAATTTAAAAGTCTATTTATTCTAATATCAGAGGAAAGTGAGATAGGTGATGAATTTTTCCTCTCAGGCTTAACTCAGACTCAGTCAAATAATGTGCGTAAGCGTAACTTGTCCCGTAGAAATGAAGATTATGTAAACGGATAAAAGAGAGAGTTCTCAGTTGAGAGTGATTGACGTGTGTTACTTGTGCTCCAAGATTTTTATATATTTTTGCGCTTTTATCCTGCTTTTTATTTCACAATTTTGCATTTTTCGGTGCTTTATTTAAAAAGCTTTTATAAACTGTGCAAAGTGTTATCTGTTGTGCAGCGAAAGTCTGTTAATTATTGCATTTTATAAAACGCGGCGTCAGTTCCGTGTTGTTGTTATTGCCTGTTTTGATTCTTTTGCTTTGGTGCCCCCTGTGCATACACTTGTTTGTGCGTGTGTTCGCTGCATACTTTCTGCTTGTGCATCGCGCTCTCGGAAATTTTTTCTATTGCTTTTCGCTCCAAACAATTCGTTTGTGTACGAATAATTGTTTTTTTTAATGTTTACTTGCTCTATCTTGTGCACCGTTTTCGTTTTGCTCTGCGCTCTCGCAACTTGCATACGCATTTAATAATTATGTCGTGCTGTAAGAAACCGTGCACGTTCAAGCAGGCTGACGATTCTGCACTGCCGCAATTTGTTAATTGTTGGCTGTGTGAGAATATGATGCATGCTAAATGTGCAGGTCTCACTGGGCGTGATTGGGACAAGATCACTGCTATTGCCAAGAAGGGCTGCGGTGGCTTGCGTTGGTCGTGCCCAGAATGCATCGACAAGCAAATTGATTTCTCCAGAATGTATAATTCTGTGAGAAATCAATTCTTAAAATTAAATAATGTGGCTAAGCAGCTCTCGAGTAATTTTGACTCGAGTTTCGAGTTGCCCAACCAATCGCCGGTTGAAGCCTCAACTTTTGCAATTGCCCTCTACGTCTGTTCAGACACCTACGACTTTCTTGTCCCTTCCTAGCAACTTGGAGGTATCTCCAATTTTGTCTTTATCGCCTTCTCCAAGCGACTGTCCAATTACCCCTGTTTCAACCCCTGTACTAGGCCCAGTAGAGCCCGTACCTGATCCCGTCCCAATGAATCAAACTGCCTCAGCCCCGTCAGCTCCTGGCCGCAAAGGTAGACCTGCGCGCAATCTTGCCCAGATTGTTAAAAATAATCATTGTGCCTCGTTAGCTCCTCCAACTCCTGTATTACCTACAGCCCCATCAGCGCCTACTTTAACGGTAGTTGCCTCTCGTAGGCAAGTTTTTGTGTCTCGACTTTCGTCGGACACCATTTCTGAGTCATTGGCAGCCTATATTGCTAGCAAATCTTCTGCTAGCGTGTTAGTAACCAAATTTTATTTCTCCACCCCTCGTGAAATATCATCATTCAAAATATCCCAGCCATTTGTGATCCCAAATTTTGGCCTCCACACATGATTGTTCACGAGTTCAAGCCTTAAAAGCGTAACCAGCCTGTCACCCTTCCAGTCCCTTCAATACAGGGTACGATTTTTGCCCCAAAAAACTAGCTTCATCTTCTGACCAAATCTTTATTCATTATCAGAATGTCTGAGGTCTCATTTCAAAACTTAAAAATCTTTTCATGGCCAGCACTTCCTTCGATTCGGATACAATAGCATTTTCAGAAACATGGTTAAACTCAACCATATCTGATTTTGAGATTTTACCGAATAACTCTTTTTTGTTTAGAAATGATCGGCCGACTCGAGGTGGTGGGGTGTAACTTGCCGTTAAAGCCACTCTCCAGTCAGAACTTATCTGTTTTAGAACGCCTACTGACGCTGAGATTGTCTCAGTTAAGGTGTCTTTTTCTACACGGAATATCTATGTAACATGCTCTTATGTCCCACCTTCTTCTGATATTCAAGTTTATATGAATCATATTACTTGTATTAAAGAAGTTTCTTCACACGTGCGGGATAATGACCTATTAATTGGTGTTGGGTGATTTTAATTTGCCGAACATCTCTTGGTCATTATTCACTGCTGAAAATTATCTAGTGCCCTCAGCACAGCACGATTTTATAAACTGCATGCTTGATCTTTCGTTGTTTCAAATCAATTCAATTTCTAATCATATGAATAGAAGACTTGACCTTGTATTTGTTAACGACTACTTTATTTCTAATGTGTCTAGGTCCCCTCCTTTATCTTTTCCTGAGGATGTCTATCATCCAACTTTGGAGATTGCAATGCTAAATTGTAATCCTTTCACTTCGTGCTCATCAGCCAATAAGCCCCGCTATTACTTTCGCAAAGGAAATTATTCTTTGCTGAATCAGCTTATTTATTCAACCGATTGGTCTTTCTTATATGACTCAGTTGATATGAATACAGACATTAATTTTTTTTATATCACCCTAAACTCCCTCTTAGATGTGTGTATTCCTAAGTTAATTCCTTCGACTACTTTTTCAAAACCACCCTGGCTTACTCCCAGATTATCACATCTAAAAAATGTAGAATCCAAATATTTTAAAAAGTTTAAAAAGTCTGGTTCGTGTACAGACTTGGCTAAATATTCCATAGCCAAGTCGAACTTCTTTCTTCTTAATTCTCAATGCTATGCGAATTATCTAACTCGTTGTAAAAGGCAATTTGCTCAAAGTCCGAGACAGTTTTATAATTTTGTAAGCTTGAAGCGTAAATCTTCAAGGTCGCCATTTTCTTTTTCTCTTGGGATGGATACAGCTAGCAATGACACTGATTCTGCTTACCTCTTTGCTAATTTTCATTGCTAAAGCTTTTTAATCTATCCCTTGAAACTTCTGTCTTTCCATCTCTTTGGAAAGAATCTTTTATCATTCGTCTTCACAAGAGAGGTGGGAAGTCTGATATACAAAATTACAGGGGCTTTGCAAAACTGTCCGCTATTCCTAAATTATTTGAAAAAATAATCACTTCGAATTTGCATCATTTCTGCAAATCAGTTGTTTCCCCTGTTCAACATGGATTCGTAAAGAATCGGTCAACCTCGAGCAATCTGCTTGAGCTTACTTCCTTGGTAAATGATGCTTTCCTTTCGAAAATGCAAACTGATGTCATTTACACTGACTTCAGTAAGGCGTTTGACTCTGTGCACCATGACATTTTACTTTTTAAACTTGACCGAATAGGTTTCCCTCTGTCACTTTTACTTTGGATTAATTCTTATTTAAAAGGTAGGACCCAAAGTGTAATACTGAGGTTGACTACCTCTAAAAGGGTTCACGTTACTTCTGGTGTTTCTCAAGGTAGTCATCTTGGACCTTTACTCTTTACTCTTTTTATAAATGATCTTCCCTCTGTTATATCACATGCCCGTGTACTCATGTATGCGGACGATGTCAAACTTTTTCTATCATACACTAACCCCCTACATCATTCTCGTCTACAAGACGATTTGAACGCTATGCAACTTTGGTGTTCGGCTGATCAATTGCATCTAAATTGTTCAAAGTGTACGTTTATAACTTTTAATCGTACTACACCTTATCTTGTCAGTTATACAATCGACAATATCCCTTTGCAACGTATACTAACAGTTAAGGATCTAGGCGTTATTTTTGATTCTAAATGAGGCAAAAGGTGTACTTGGATTCATTAAACGATGGTCTAAAGAGTTTAACGATCCTTTTATAACAAAACTTCTGTACATCTCTCTTGTTCGCCCTATCCTTGAATACTGCTCTTGCATCTGGTCTCCGCAGTATAGCAACAGCCAGGATCGTATTGAATCTGTTTATAAGCAATTTCTGCTTTTTGCCTTACGAGGTTTAAATTGGGACCCTAATCTTCGGTTGCCGTCCTACTCCAGCAGACTGCTTCTTCTCAACCTTCCGTCGTTAACCAACCGTAGGACAATTCTCGGTGTTGTCCTTCTACATAAGTTGATTATTGGCGACATAGATTCTTCTTTTCTGCTAGGGCGTCTTCAATTCTCTGTTCCGGCTAGACCAACCAGAAATTATCGCCCCTTATTACTATCTACTTGCACAACAGACTACGCTATGCACAATCCTTTTCGCGTGGTATGTAAAAATTATAATAGTTTGCATCACGTTTTTTCAACCGAACTGTCTCTACCCCTAATAAAATCGTTGCTTTCAGTATACCTTCGGGAAGTCGCTGACCATTCCCAGCTATGAGCAGGGGCATTTTCCCCCACCGGGTCGGTGATTTCCCATTACTTTTCTCTTTGTCCTATCTGCTTAACACTCTTTATCTAACTTACATTGCTTTACTTTATTAACAATCTTCTTACTTTCTTTTTTCCTATTTATTGTATTTTCTTCATAAATATATAGCAAATTAAGATTATTTTTCATTTTACTTGAGATCACTTTTTTCCTACTTACAACCTTCTGCTTAGATGTTGGCTCTAATAGCGTCACTGACAAAATTAGCTGTGAAAAGGGACACAGCTGGCCGGACTGGCAAATAAAACACCTCCATCGGTCGGTGATGCTATTTAGAAAATTGTATCCTTTTACTAGGCTTTTAGCATATAATTCTATTGTACAATCTATTGAATAATGAGGAAGACACTCGTTATGTCGGCCATTAATAAATAAATAAATAAATAAATAAATATCCGCTTACCAGCATCCGAGGCGCTTAGCGTTTAGTGAGCATAAATAGGTAGACGATCAAGTACAAGAGTGGCTTACGGAAAAGATTATAAGGCCCCGTACATCCTGACATGCTTCATCTATTGGTCTGGTAGCAAAGAAGAAGGGGAAAAAGCGGCTATGTTGCGACTATCGCAGGTTAAATGAAAATATATATAAAAATATGATAACTTTCCAATGGAGAAAATTGACTGTGGCATTGAGAATTTGTACAGAGCACTGATTTTTGCTATGTTGGATTTGACGAATGGATATTTTCACGTACCAATCGAGGACAGTCACAGAAATATACATCCTTTGTAACGCAGCGAGTGTGCGTATTAATTGGAGCAAGTGTCAGATTTTACAGAAGAGGGTCAATTTTGTAGGGCACATTTTAGAAAACGGTACTATTAAGCCAAGTGAGGATTCAATGTTTGAATTTAAAGAATTACAGTAGTTGGCATTTGAACATTTAAAAATGGCGTTAACCAGTAAACCAGTTCTTATATTGTGTAATCCCAAATTGGCTAAAGAGATTCATACAGATGCATCAAAATTTGGGTTTGGCGCTGTATTATTGCAGAGAAACTCAGAAGAATGCTTGTTGCATCCTATACTGTACATGAGTCACTCATACAAACTCAAAGCGCCGGCAGTCATAGGGGCATTAATCAAATGGCGAGATTATCTCATAGGAACGAAGTTTAAAATCGTAATCGATTGCAATGCGTTCAAAATCACTTTCAAAAAATTAAGCTCCTCTAACATAGGAAGCAACAACAACTCAGCTACAAAACAACGCGCATGAAATCCAATTTCTTTTTACGTCGTCTGTTTTGATCGCTATAAACTCAGTGCAAAGAAAAGGGACTGATAATACCACTGTGTTTGTACTGGTTTCTCTTGCGTTCCTACAAGGCAGCGCGTAGAAACAACAGCAACTCAATTTGGGTACTAAATTGTTGTTGCAGAGCCGCGTCGCGGCGCAAGTAGTGCCAGCAGGCCATGGCATTCAGATCAAAGGGCTACGCGCACGGCGCACAAACATCATATATTATGACGTCACATATAATAGAGTTTTATTTCTTCCGATGTTTCGTATATATTTCTACCTTTATTACAAACATTTAAATCATTTATGAATAGTGTCCTTTATAGTTTATAATTGATTGACAAATGTAATCATTTTAAATACGAAATGATCGCACGAAATGACGTCACATGCGCAACAGAATATTGCAATATTCATAAGTTCATAGACTTCCCAATCTCAAGCCAGGCCCTTGGGAGCGCTCAGCGAGGACTTGAGCGACGTTGGGGCGTTCTACTGCCAAGACACCTACTGATTGGAGGTCAATTGAGGTCCCAACTGGGAAAGAAGCTTCTCGACCAGCAGGGTCTCACCTGTTGGAATCGATGGTGAGCTAGCTTGTTGCTCAAGCAACAGTTTTGCGGCGTATGTTAAAGGATTTTGTTCTTGGTCTCTAAGTGCGGACTTGGTGGCAACATCGGTTGCCAAACGTCGTCGTTAAAAAGCTGGCTGTCGTTGCCAAGGACAGTGGCAGTCGACAAAGTGTCGGTGGTGCATACAGGAGAGTACGGTGTCGTTAGAGTGGCATAGGTTGTTGCGGCCGGTCGTGGAAAATTTAAAACGCCGAACCATAAGATGACACGGCTACCAGTTTATTGAAGCCTACATGTGCAATAAAGCTTTTGTCATTCGCTCTGGGGCGATTTCGCCTCACTTTGCTACCGTAGCTTAATCTAGTCTAAAGAAGTTTTTGTTGTCAGTTTTCGAATTATCCGAAGCGTATTAGCTCAAGGCGCATACAATTTATATAAAAACTCTTAAAAATAGTCGTCGGGGTCATTCATGCGTTTGAAGTTTTGTCTAAAAGACTGTATAAAAGTGCATTATATGCTCCAGACCTCGGAGCAGCTCCTTGACTAAATATTATTTTGGAGAGATTTGCCTTCGAAGCACATCTAGGACTTCAGGCCGTCATCGGCATGGAATATTGCGGGTGATCTTACTACATCGACGATCTTAAACACCCTTAAAAGTTTTGCCGCTATCAGTAGCATACCAAGACACATCTGCCTGCTAATACTAATACTGACATAATTTGCATCAAGGACGCAATTCTCCCACCCATAGGTCACAAAGTGGTCGATTGCCCGAGTGACAGGAGTCGAAAATATAATAATTTTATACTAAATTTAAAATTTACGTTATTATAATAAAGATTATTTGTCATTCGACAGCCCTTATAAGATCATAATAGCTTAACACTGGTTTCGTGAATAAATATTTTTTATCAGTAATTACGCTTTAAGATAGAGAAGAACATTTTTTGTCATGTGTAACATTCTTTGTCATTTTTTTAAAGGAAAACCTTTCGTGCAATCAATTACCAAATTTTGTTGGCAAGATCATCGTTCTCCTCTTAAAGCGAACAGACGTGTTTTTGTGCTCTCCGTTTAGTTTTTAATTTATTTATAATTATTTATATTTTATATATTTTTATTTTTTGTTTGCTTTATTATTTTTATTTATCGCGAGTGCATACCTGTGCATTTTTATACCCTGAATCCATTAAAAATGGGTATATGGGTATATTGTGTTTGTGCGAAATCCAAGTGTATGTAACTGGCAGAAAGAAGTATCTCCGACGCCATAAAGTATATACATTCTTCATCAGCATCAATAGCCGAGTCGATCTAGCCATGTCCATCTGTCTGTCTGTCCGTCCGACCGTCCGTCCGTCCGTCCGTCCGTATGTATAAACGCAAGGATCTCAGAAATTATAAGAGCTAGAGAAAAATTGAAATTTTAGATGTAGGTGCTCCTAGTGCCTGTGCAGATCGAGTTTGTTTCCGATAATCGATAACTTACTCAGTTTCCAGGCAATCGGTAAAAATCGATATCGATATCATGTTTTTTGGGCAATTATGGTAAATAATAAGAGCTAGAGTCACATAGATAGAGTCATAAAGCTTCTAAAATAGAATATATATATGCATTTGATATTGGAAGAAGAGGGTTCAGGCAAAGGCAATATAAACACTAAGATGAGTAACGCCCATACATTTTATTGCGTCTCAAAATATCTAGCCTACCCTTTAATCTGGCCTTTGAGGCTTCGTACGGCATGCCTGCCGACTGGTTGTTCGTTCTCCAAAGACCAGACGAATGAATGGCGAAGTCGCGGCTAGCTGATGCTGACACGAGCTACGAAGTTAGTCGCCAGCAAAGCTGGCCGATGCTGCTTTGCGTCGCTTAGTTTTCGAAGTACATTGAGCGAAAAAGTTTAGAACTTACGATCGACGCAAAGTGCTTATGCTTTATCCATGGAATGCATGCTTTATTTAAATGATATATTACCCTGGATATTAACAATTAATTTTACAGGGAAATTTAAGAACTTTTATAATTTTTACACAAGAAATAGCACACAGAGATTGATTTCGCTTTTCTTTTTGGACAGTGTATGCTCGAGAAAAGTTCTTGTCTCAGCCAATAGCGTGCGTGCGCCTTCGGTTGTATGCGTGAATTATACATATATATTTGCATCGACATAAAAATACATAATTTTGTACGGAGCCAACCTCAGTACACAAAATGCATTCATATATCAACAGAAATTTTGGGTTAGTCGTGATCTGCGCTAAAAAACAAAGAAAATTCTTCTTTGCCAGCCAGAGACTTTGCCAGAGCAGTGGATAACAACTCATTCAAATGTGCTGTTATGGATGTATATTCGCACGCATACAAACATAATTGCTTGCACGGCCCTCATACAGCCGAAGCTGAGAGCAAATTCTCTTTTTAGCTTTTTGTGAGAGCGCGATGCTACAGATTTCGTTTTCGTTCTCAACTTTCAAAAAATCAAGCTGCATAGTAGCATTTTGTTGTACGGCGTTACTCATCTTAGTGTTTATATTGTCTTTGGTTCAGGGTATCCCCTAGTCGGGAGCTCCCGACTAGAACCTCTTACTTGTTATTATTTAAATATTGTTTCTTTTAAACTTGTGTTCTTGTGCATTTTTGTTTGTGCGCTTGCGCTATTAGCTCTGTTGGTAAGCTCTTCCTGTTGTTTGTGTTTATGTTTAACTGCACATTTCCTCTCTGGTGAGCAAGTTTTCGTGAGCAAGCAAGCAATCTATGAATAGACCACTCTCGCACTCTCGCGCTTTCTCACCTTTTTTCAAGTTGTCCTTTGATCTTGTTCTACTCTGTTTGTTGGTGCTCCATACGCTATTAATCTATTCTAAATAACTCTCCTTTTACATTTGGCTGCGTCATTACATTAGAGACCCATTATAATATATCACAAAATTGTCTGCTTTAAAAAAACTTGCCAAATGCAAATTACGGTAAGTCTACCCAGCATACCTTGTTGGCTGTGTGATAATGCCGTGCACTCTAAATGTGCAGGTTACCTTGGTCATGTGGGTGATGCTATTGTGGCTCGTGTAGGGAGATTGATGGTGAAATGCGGGCGTTTATACGTCAGACCAGGAGTGGCTTTAGGGGTCTTAGTGTTGGTTTTTCGTAAATTAAACGATCAGCTCACAGCCCTGGACATCCAATTTAATAGCCTTAAACTGTTGAATGAGTCTCCTGGGCCTAAAAAGTCCACTTCTTGTGATTTGACGTTGCATAACACCCTTCAGCCTCCGACTACAATTCAGCAGCTCACTACACCGATTACACACCAGCTCATTACTCCAGTAGCTGTGAGGTCTGCTGTGGACACTGATTCTGTCCCGAAATGTGTGATATGGGCACGAGAAAAACCAGTTGAATAATCCGTGTCGTCCGCTGTCGTAGGTGTTCCGAAAGAGCGACAGCAACAATTAATCCTCGTCCGGACTACTGGATTTTTTAGGTACCACAGTTAATAGTGTTCCCACTGTCCTACCGGTGGCGTCTAAGCCTATAGTCGCTTTTCCACCGAATAGACATATTTTTGTTTCTAGGCTTGGCCATCACTTCTCATCAGATGATGTTAAAGCCTTTCTACAGGCAGAATTTACTGATATTTCTTGTAAAGTGGTTTGGCCGGACCACTTAACAGTAAAAAAATAAAAGGCCAAAAAGAAGATTTTTCCGATTTTATTACCACCTATTGCTAATGGCGCAACAATTTTAGTTGCTGCGTCAAAAAACGAATTTCTTCTTCCGAGCTTGCCTACCAGAATGTTAGAGGTGTCAAGTCTAAGCTTGCCAACCTGTATTTAGACTCTTTAGCTCTTCATTTTCAAATTATCGCCTTCACTGAGACCTGGCTGAAGCCGAACATCTCAGACTCTTAAATTTTTACCTCCAATTACACCACTTACAGGTGTGACCGAGCTTCCCGAATCGGAGGAGGAGTACTTATAGCGGTTGAGTCTTCTCTTTCGTCGAACGAATGGATCTTTCCATTTCATATTTATAATTTTTTTTTTTATATGCCCCCTCTAACTAATTTGTTCATCTATCAAACTCATCTAAATGTTAATAATCTATCTCCTCCCTACTTTCTGATAGAGGCCTTTTAGTAGTTCTAGGGGACTTTAATCTTCCAGATGCCGAGCGGTCATCGCCATCAGGCATAAGCTTTCTTTTGTCATCTTCGTCAAACGAATTTATTGATGGTCTACATGAAATGTCCTTACGGCAGGCTAATCGTGTGCGCAACTCAAGAAACAGATCTCTTGATATAACTTTCGTGTTGGCTTCGTTTAACAGTTTTGAGCACTTATTTTTCCTGAAGACCCTTTTCATCCAACTCTGGAAATGGTCATTGATATATCTGCCCGAGTGCCTATCAAGACATCGGAATTAGTTGACATGATTTTATTCTGCGTCGACTGATCCCAACTGCACAATTATGTGGACATTGATGTTGCCATTAAACTTTTTTATGATACTTTGTACTCGATTTTTTATGTCTGAGTTCCTCTTTATTACAGTCCCTGGCGCTCAAATGAACTTATAAAAAGTTTAAGAAATCGGGAAATCATTTTGATTTCTCCCGTTATGCAGGTGTCCGATCGAATTTTTCCACTCTAAATTCCATCTGTTATAAGACAGTATATATCTGACTACCTTCGGCATTGTCGCCTTCAATTTTCACATAATCCTAATCTATTTATCCTTATCAGTTGCAGAGGTCAGACTGCATCTTTAATCCCATTATTACCGAAAGTTCGGTTCTTAGCTACCTTTACACTATCAAGTCTGATGGTGTTCCTGATTGCGTGTCTAGATACTGCGCTGCGCATTATGTTAACCTGTTTTAAAACTTTTTGAATTGTCCGTAAATACTTAATCTTTTGCGATTATTTGGAAGGAATCATACATTATCACTCTTCATGGAATGGGAGTGAGTCTGATGTTGAAAACTGTACAGGTATTTTCAAATTATCCGCTATACCTAAAGCTTTTGAGAGAATTATATTATAGAATTATAATTATTATATTGTTCTATTATTTCACCTTCCCAGCATGTGTTCGTGAAGCGTAGATCTACACCCACTAACCTTCTTGAGATTACTTTAAGAAAAGAATGCATACTGACGCCATCTAGACTGATTTCAGTAAGGCTTTCGACTCTCTCAACCACTTTTTGCTGCTTCATAAATTATGTCGTGCGTGATAGAACCTAAAAGGTTCTTATCAGATATTCGTTTTCTAAATGTATTCAGGTGACTTCCGGTGTTCCTCAAGGTAGTCATCTTGGCCCGCTACTCCTTACTCTTTTCATCTCTTTTCTGTTTTCCTTCTCTCGAGTATTAATGTATGCTGATGATGTGTTCTAATGCCTTGCATATAAAAATATGGCATCATGCTATCTATTACAAGCTGACATTAATTCGTTTCAGGCTTGGTGTCTAGCCAACCTTGATAGCATACCGCTCGTCATAAATTTAAATTCGACTCTCAAGTTAAGACTGTGGCCAATAAGGCCAGAATAGTTATGGGTTTAATCAAGCGATGGTCGAAGGAGTTCGATGATCCGTACACGACAAAAACACGTTATATATCTCTGGTACGACCTATTCTTGAGTATGCCTTATGTATCTGATCAACACAATATGCTATCTTTAAGGACAGAATTGAGTCGGTTCACAAACAATTCTTGCTGTTTGCCCTTCGTGATTTAAATTGGAATCCTTGTGTACGGTTACCGTCATACTCCAGCAGACTTCTAACCTTTCTTCTTTGATTATTCGTAGAACTATGTTGGGTGTAATTTTTATTTATAAATTAATTATTGGGAAAATTTACTCTTCTGTGTTGACTAGCCAATTAAATTTCTCTATTCCTACTATACTAACGCGTAATTTTGTAGCCCTATCGCTTCAATTTTGCTTAACTAATTATGCTTTGCATTTTCAGGGTTCGCTGTGATGACTATAACAAGCATTACAGAGCATTCTGCCCTTCCTTGTTTAAAGTCTTTTATTCTAAACTATTTAACAAGTAGATATTTTTATTTGTAATTGTATTTTTACACATACTTGTAGCTTGTATCGATTTTTTTTACTATTTTTTTGATTTTTACTTTGCATTTCGTGTCGAACGTTACATGACTGCGCCCTAGGTCCGTTGGGCGGGAGGTGGGTTGCAGTACGTTGCATCGGGTTTCGCGCTAAAAAAAAAAGATGAGTAAAATGAGATTTAAAATTCACTAAGCCAATAACCCACGCACACATGTATGTTTTTATAACCTGAAACTACTGAAAATGGGTAAAGAGGGTGTTATATATTTGTGCAAATGTACGTAACAGGCAGAAGGAAGCATCACCGAGCCCATAAAGTATAGATATTCTTGATCAGCATCGAAAGCCTAGCCGATCTGGCCATCTCCGTCTGACTGTCCGTCCGTCCATCCGGCTGTCCGTAAGTATGAACGCAAGGATTTCTAAAACAAAGAACCTAAAAATATATATCGACATCCTGTTTTTTGAGCAAATTGGGTAAATATTAATTGCGAGAATTACCCAACTTTCATTTTATACATATCGCCACCTCCCCGCTACTACCGCAGAGCAATAAATCAAGTTAATAACCCATATTGTATTGCCTACCAATAAAAGCAACAATTAAAATGTCAATTGACTTTTTGAGAATACACAAATATTCCATGGTGCAATAAGATATACTGTACAAAATGTCATTAAAATCGGTTAAGAAACACGTGTTTGCGGCAGCTAGCACAAATTTATAGAATTTCTGTATACATGTGTAAGTTAACAGGTAACCCTCGAGTTTATATATAAGCAACTCAATGTAAGCAACTCTCTAGCGTCAACGGTCAGCGGCGGTAAGCAGGTAACCTTGGCATGTCGCGAGAGTTTCTTTCGTTATCGTTTATGGCATGCCGACCATGACTTTGTAGTGTGTTGTTTAGAGCTTTTAATATTATTGTCATAAGCTTTAGCTCCACAAACATTTGATTGTAAATTCAGTTCTGAATAAGCATCTGTATCGAGTACAAACAACATATATTCCACTGCGGCGGCCGTAAAATCATTTCAATCTCTCAATTGTTGAGCCATAAGGCCAGCGAAAAGAAAGCTTTAATCGTCGGTAATCTTCATTACTAGGACGACATACTACCTGCGAGGCAAACCGACCAAAGGAGAGGCCCGCTAGGAACAACTACAACTGCCTATGAGTCAACACACCCCGGGAAGGAAGACCACTTTAGGTAGACTTATTTGTCGCCCAGCTACGCCTTGTTCGACACAGTTTAGAAATTGTCATCCAGGGAGACCTAGCCCTCATGCAATACTATGATAAAATCGAACAAAAGCTATTTCTCATTACAAACAAACACGACCGCGAAGGCGGTGAGCTGCTTAACAGACAGGTTAGATCTGATGCATTGCATGCATTTATTTCAGGGATAAATAAATTTCTGGGAAAACTCAGGCAAATAGTGCCCAGCCCAAAAACGAAATAACACGTCCGAACGCATGACAGGCCAAAGACATCAGCGGCTGACCAATATTGTTTTAAGTGCCCCTGACAGCTAAGAGGAAAGCTATAAAAATAAAGCTACTGCCGAAGTTGGCGAGATGGAAGAAGACAGGCGCAGCAAAGAATTATGTAAAGCCCGTAAAGGAGCTCTTGATGACCAAAGTCAAAGTCAAACTAAAAATAAATGCCTAATGACAATTTTTGGGCAGACATCTCCATTTTTTCTATTGGGCACACGCAACACCTTTAATGCCGTCATGGGCTTTGACCTGCTAACACGCGCAGGAGTGACTGAATTTAATCAATAGCTCACTAGACTACAAGAATGTACCAGATAGATGAAATACTTTGATTGTGACAGCGTTAACTTCACTGATGTTAACGATATAGTAGTATCGAATTCCATCAAAAAGGAATTGGAGAAAATGAATCTAGAGAATACTTGGTTTTTTCGACCTCTAAAGCGGCACTACATTTTAACACCTCCGTCTCCATGGGGGTGGCTGATTTCGTAAGCAGCGAAATCAAGCAGTTCTTAAGAGATGGTATAATAAGGCCATCTAAATTCCTATATAACAGCCCTACATGCGTGGTTGATAAAAAAGGGTCTGATGCCAATGGCAAAAAAACAAACGGTTGCTAATTCCCGATCGCTACCCAATGCCATCGATTCCTATGATTCTAGCGATGTTCGGAATATCACAATTTTGCACAACCTTGCACTAAAGGTCAGGTTAGCACCAAATTTATCTAGCGGAGCAAGACCGCGAAATAACATAATTTTCAGTAAACGGCGGTAAATACGAATTATGTCGCCTGCCTTTTCGGCTTTACAAATGTAGGAAGCATTTACCAAAGAGCAAGATATGCTATGTTTATGTAGGCGACGTGATAATTTTTTCTGAAAATAAAATCGGCCATGTTCAGCATATTACCACAGTACTAAAGGCCTTAGTGCTACCATGAGAATCTCACAAGAAAAATCTTACTTTTTCGAAGAAAGCGTCTAATATCTCGGAAAAGAACATGAATGCGAAAGTTAAGTCCTGACAGAACGTAAACGCCTTACAAGACGAGCCTCTGTCAGACGCTGCTACTATTCACAGCGAATTGTGACTGACCGCATTCAATTCTGAGACAATTACATCTTAACTAAATTATAGTTATGGCATACCATTAAATATTGCATTCGGTGACCAACAAAATATTCATCGAAATTATTCACGCAGCACCCATTGACCTCTGGGAAACCATAGCAGATACATTAGCAAAAGCACAAATAAATAACATTGACAAATGCAACCCAGATAGGCAAAACAGGGTATTTGTAGTAGGAGAGTAAGTACTCCTCAAAAGTAATAGGAGACTGGGCAATAAAGGGGAGGGTGGTCCACAAGGACAACTTTAAATGCAGGTAGCCTTTGGTACACTTAATAAATAGGGGAAGCAATTTAAGTAAGTTGACGGCAATGCCGTAATGTGGGAACAGAGGGATTATCTGGGATACTCAAGTAATCTGAATGAGTTTGCATGAATATCAGATGTAAGAAGAAAGTTATCAAATTTATTTCCCCAATCGCACATACGAAAACTAATAGATGTCGATACAGATCATATCATAAGTCTTTTGTCCGTATTAAAGATCCACCATAGAATAGCAAGAAGCTTAGACTTTTTAGGCACAGATCTTAAAGTTGTTGTTGACACAATAGATGCCTCAGATTTGAAAAAATATGAATATCTGAATCCAAATTAATTGAGTCAAACAATACATATGTGATCATAAGCTCAGAAACAAATAATGTAACTTAATAACACTATAAATCAAATAATTAAAGCCAAAAGGAACGACCTAGTTGACACTCCACATTTATATAAAGATCATCTAGCAAGAAATAGGAGGCTAATAACAGAAATACATAATTTGGATCTCACTATTACACTCGCCAAATCTGACATAATAAACCAAACTGTTTGTAATCACAACGATTTAAAGTCTCTTGTTGAATAAACCTCAGAAGTGCCTATAGTAAGCCTAATGTAGGCATATTAAAGTCGTACAGTCCGAAAGCATAATGTATATCTCAATTGCATACCCCAGGGTTACGTTTATATGTGACAAGGTTTGCATATTCCCTGTTCACATGGATATACCGTGCTGCAGCTACAAGACGACATTGTGGCTTTGTTTGGATTGCGAAGATGACACCTTGGCATTAACAGAATGCTCCACCACAACCTATGCCACGTTTTGCGAGCTCTTCATGCTTGGGTCACCGCGCACTGTAACACGCAGCCCAGACATCAATCAATCAACCACTCATGTTTGTGGATGACGGCGTTATGATTATTTACGAGAGCCCGGCACGAATAAGTACAGATGGCGGACCTGAGATATCGACGAACAGTACACACCTGGTCACCTTTGAGCGCTTAGTGACTATTAACAGTACTAAGTATGTGTATCGGCGCGAGGTCCTAAACAAAGACAGAGAGAATAATCAAAACATACACGCCATTCTGAAGGTTACGGAGAAAAACGCATCAATGTGATCCAAGATATGGCTCGCAACTGGAGTGGGAATCAGTTTCATATGCACTGGCTCATTATTCCTAGTGCTAAGTAGAAAACGAGAATCAAGGAATGCACAGTGGGTCATCGTCATCATCAAAACCGGGGACGGTGATAACCTTGAGGGGGGAGTAGCTGACAGTTAACCCTCGCGCGTACACATTAAGATACTCTTGTACCAGCTAACAAACATTCACTTATATAACGCCTGGGCGAGTTCGCGAGAATAGGTAGGTATGTTGGTGAAGTTACGGTGTAGCAGGGAAACCGAGGTTATTTGAGAAATAAAAGGTAGAATATAATATAATTTAAACAGTCAGTGGGTATGTTTATCGTTTGGCAATGAAGAAACGGTGCTAATTTACCTTTAATTGTCTTCTTTCGGTAACATTCGCAGTATACCTTTAGAAGCTCTTTCCATCTTATTCTAATATACCCTGCCTATGATTGGTACATAGTCCGAGTAAGAGTAATTCGATACGCATGCTGGAAAGACCCGGAATTATCCAATTTGAATATTATGTAAGCAAAACTGTTGAGATAATTTACTTATTCGTTTTCCTTTACCTCAAATATCCTTTCGATTTTGGGCTGTCTGAGTACTTAGGATTTGCTACTTAGCTGTAGAGGGCCATTAATAATTAATGCGCTTAGCGTACGGAAGGAAATTAAACAGTAGCTAAATATAACCTTCATGTCCTCATTGCTACTTAAAGCTTCGTGCAACATTATCGCAAACATACCCAGATTTTAAGCGCATGTCTAGAAAGCTCGAAGCTCGAAAAACGTCAATGTGTAACTTTACTGCGAGTAATATACTGATTGGCGTTTGGTAGAGTTCTTGCTTCATGGTGATTGTCGAATTTTGCTTGGGAGTAAAATGTATAGTTAGGGGGACCTCATTTGGGATTTATATAATTTTCGGAAAGAAGTAGTCAGACATAACGTGTTTTCCGGTTTCGTGACCGGCTCTATGTTATGTTCAAGTGTCATAACCTCCCTTTCCTCCTTACTATCGAAGACACCGGGGTCAGATGTTTAATAATGTTAGAACAAGGGCTCGATGTTTACTTTGCCTGGCTTGCATATGATGGCGCCTATCTTTTCAATACCAGTTTTACAGATCTTATTCTTTGCGTTAAGGTTCTTTCTTAAAACTGCAAACGAACTTGTTTCTAAGAACGGCTATTTCGCTTTAAGTTACTGATTGCGTCTTAGATTGCACGAAACAGTTGTCGACTGGTATTCTCGTATTTTTTGGTTTCGACGTTTTGTTTTTGCTCTGGACTTGAGCTCCGGTTGAATTTATTAAAATTGACCCCCGAAAAATCTGAAACTGATTCCGAAGCACTTTATTGTTAAGATACAGGTGATAAATGGAACGGGTCATCATCTCACCCAAGAAGTCAGGAAGTAAAGTAAAAAAATCCGATTTGATGTAGAGCGGTTCTCTTTTTCCCAGAAACCATCGAAGAGGGAGCGATCGACTTGGATCGGCTACCAAGTCGATCGCTTGAGCAATAATTTGACTTTGGAATCAACATTCGCTGGATGAGGTGTAGAAAATCAATACGTTCCGGACTACTCTATATCCGAAGCCCGCGACGACCTCTGGTAAAGAAATCACAGAATCGTCCCTGTTGTAGGATAATCGCCAGTTAAGTAGCTTAGTGTCAGTGTGGTCTGCAGGGTAAATTTCTCACTCTCGACAGCATTCTGATTGAGCTGGCTGTAGGACCAGCTCAGAAAAACAAACAGTGGTGCCACCCAGAACGGAAACAGACATAAGGATGTGGTGAGTCCGAGAATTATCGACGGGGCAGCAGATTTCCCCGTGGTTGATCGGGGAAGTCAGGCAGCGATAACACCTGCTCAGCAGGAAGTCCGAAAGCAGAACTGAAAATACTTCTGGTGGAGGAGTGCGCACTAATCAATTATTTTAAGGCGTATCCCATATATTCATCCATCGAATCTAATGAAGTACAGCGAACTCCTGAAGCAGAAGCGGTACCCTAGCAATCTAGCGATGCATCGAGTTATTTACCAGCGCGTTAGTGAATTGATCCGATTGGGGCAACTCAATTCGCTTTCGGTCCCACAAGCATACTTCATCCCCAGGATAAACTAAATATTCTTGTAAGAGGCCCACACACACATTATATTTTGACGCTGGATCTGAGACACGGTTATTGAAAATACCAATGGAGGTGAGGTAAACAGTAAGCAGCATTAAGGCCAAAAATCCTTGGACTTGACAGGGCTGGTGGAGCTCCATTAGATCGCGTACTTGAACGATATCATCGTCTTATGTATAACAAAGGAGCAGTAATCTGAAACTTAACCAAAAAAGTGTTGGCTCTTTGAAAGGAGCTGGAGTATTTAGGACGCCCTGTGAGCAACGAGGGTATCCGAACATCCGCAGCTTAAGCGCCCCGGTGAATTACAAATTGCGTAAAAGCGGTTCGTGATGACTTTTAAGACCATACCGAACAACAAGCAGTGTTGGATCAGCTCAAGGGGACTAGCAAGCCCAGAACAATCTGAAAGTTAAGATACTAACTAGAGAGAAACCATTCTGAAGTCATCACGGATCATCTGGCGCCCAAGTGGGTAAATCCGATCTAGAGTCCCTCTGAAAGGTTTATTCGACCGCCCTGGAGTTGCAACAGTTCCAATTCAACATGCTCTTTAGACGCTCAATATAGTGTTAGACGCGCTCTCGAGGCAAGCACTAATGGCGTGTAGTCCGTGGACGACCATTCAGTTGGACCGTAAGCATGCGGGAACGAAAAGAAATTTCCGGACTTTGTGGCAAAAAAAAAGGTAAACTCTAATGCCATCTAGCACGGGGCTGACAACAAATATTACGTCTCTTGTAAGTTATTCGTAAGAAGTAACTATTAAAAGACCGCAAAACATTTTAGTTTAGTTATTAGTTCGAAAGTAGAAACATAAATGGTATACTCATAATCAGCGATTAGGCGATGAGTGAGAGTCGGCCGGCGTCCAAAGTAGAAGAGCCACACCGAAATCGGGACCACAGAAACAAACAGTCTCGAAGGATAACCGCCCACCACTGTGTCGACGGTGTACATAAATGGGAAAACTAGTTGGACTGACCCGCATCGAATCTACAACCGTGTCTGTGGACATTCCGAATCAAGCGACGCGCAGCCCAACGGCAGTGAGAAGAGCAAGTGGACCCCACATCGGACGGAGACGCCGCGATGATGGTGGGCTCCACTCTAATCTGAGAGGGACCTAGAGGAGGCTTTGCGGCTGGTCTCGGATAGCGAAAGAACCTCAAGACCAATGGTCGAAGTGGAGGTCTAGCGACCGGAACCACACGATTGAAGGATACAAGGCATGGAGGAACATCGAAAGTTACCTGGCGCACCCCATGCCTGGCATATTCCTAGCACTGTTGCTCCCCACGGCAGATGGGGTCGGAACCTCAATCGCCGCACCTTGTCCGATATTGGCGATCTATTCAAGTGCGTCGAGGGATAGGAACCAGCCCTAGGGGAGCTGGTAAGGGAGGTGATGCGTGCGGAAGAGGAGGGATAAACATTAAGAATGATCGTGAGGTCAAAATCAACCGCCATTATGTAAATGGGATGTGACGCGGGTTAAATATAAGATATACGTAATACTTTACATACGTATTAAATGTAAGATACGTCACAAAAGTGAAAAATATTAATTTAAAAATAAACCCACGCTTTTATAATTTTAACAGAGCGGAGGAGTAATTAGGGTTAAATGAGATCCGTCCTCGAGGGTGCAACTTCACCTCGACGGCGATTCTTGAGGCGAGTGATGAAAACGAGCAGAAGTGCTGTTGAGAGAGATAGAGGAAGTGTGGATAACAAGCAGGTGTGCAGCGGAGTGATAGGGGTCACAGTAGAGTAACGTGTAAAAACAATAGTGAACAGATATCCATCGCGCTCGGTATGCATAACAGGCAAATTATTAGATCTTTCAAATTAAGTTTGCGCCGATGGTAGACAAATAAGTTTCATAAAAAAGGTATACTGTATTTATGCACAATTTAAATGGATGTAACAGGCAGAAAAAAAGCATCTCCGACCCCATAATATAAACATATTCTTGATCAGCTTCAATAGCCGAGTAGATCTAGCCACGTCCGTCTATCTGTCTGTATGTATGTACCCAAGATCTCAGAAGGCATAAGAGCTAGAGACTTGAAATTTTAGATGTAGGTCCTCCTAGTGCCCGCGCAAATTGAATTTGTTTCCGATAATCGATAACTTACTCCGTTCCCAAGCATTCAATGAAAATCAATATCGACATCTTGTTTTTAATCAAATTTGGTAAATATTAAGAGCTGGAGTCAGCAAAAATGATATGTTGCTACAAGAATATTAAATACTAGCGGGTATAGCCCGGCTTTGCCCGTGGCTTATGTTATAAAATCCATGTTTTCGAATAGCTTTGAAAATGATTTTGAAACTGAGCAGACAGTAAACAAACTACTCTCACACAAACGTTTTCCGTCATTTTGCCACTGTTTCGAGTGGAAATTCCCAAATCGCTGAAACACGTATTCATCATATAAGGTTGATGCAACTCGAACACAGCTTAAACTTCTCAAAAAATTAGTTTAAAATGCACTTTTCACGGAAGGAGCTTAGATTTTGCAAAAATGGCAAACACGTCTCAAATCATTTTTTATGTAGAAGCATGCAAATGAATTTGAAGGCAAAAGGCCACCCACCAAAAATTTGACTCCCATTTCCACCAAGGAGGAAAGGATTTTTCGAAAAGTGTGACACACCCGTCTAATGAATTTTAGCAATGATCCTTGAAAATAAGTTTGAGGCCGATCCGATGATTAACAAAAAAGTTTCATACCAACGTTTTTCGCTTATTAACCACTGTTGTGAGTAGAATTTTCCAAATTGCTGAAACACGTATTCTTTAAGTTCTTATGTAGAGCCTTAAAGATAAGTTTGAAGCAAATCGGACACCACTTAAAACTTCGCCCAACAACATGTATTTTCTGTTTAATAAATAGGATAACAAATTCAAGCCCTACATTCAACTCACTCAGCCGTGATGACGGCTCGTCTTTACCGATGGAAGTTCCTCCTCGTCGGCGGCACCGTCTACGTCGCCGGTTGCGGTTGGGGTTGTCGTCCCGGACGACCTCGATAAAGGGGATGCAGGTGGATGCACAGGGGCCCCTCCAAATATGCTGCGAGTTTCGTGCAAACGGCGTCAAGTCTCTTAATCAAGAGGGTCCATCCGAAAAATAGGGTGTGGCGAAACTGGCGAGGCGTCTCATCCTGCCGTCCTCTCCCATAACCATGACGCCCCCTGACGGGGTCATGTCGGCGGATTCCGGCGCCAGGCCCAGGGAAATGCTCAGTGTCTCCGAGATCCGTAAATCCGACTTATATGTAAACTTATTCATTGCTTATTTGTTAATGCCCTATTTTGCAGCGTGGCTCACATATTTTCTAAACATATTCTATTTGTGTTCTTCGTGTTAGTCTAGTCTACAACTAATATTGGCGTTATATTAGGCGATGGGTGTTGCTCTTGCCCTTCGCCTACTCGTGGGCATGCAAATGCCCTGGATTTTCTCCTTCGACGTGATTCCCCTCTCGATGGAAAGGCTTCAGCTGCGAGATATTGGCCACCCCCTTCTTCTGTTCGCCTGGTTTCACCAGTCGCACAATATTGGGAGATATAAATTTGACGACCCGATAGGGACCATAAAATTTGGGTGCCAAGTTTGCAGCGAAACCCTTAGCGGCGTTGGATAGTTGGTGTTGCCGTAACAGAAAATTGAGTCGAACGAAGGCCGCCACTCTCGTCTCCGCAGGCTGTAATGTCTGCCCTGGTCTTTTGATGAACGCCTATCCGCCTTTATCCTAGGGTCGATCGCACTAAGTTCGAACCCCGGAGTCACCTGATCGTACAAAGCAGTGGGCAACCATTTGCCGACATGGCCCTCCTGAGAGGGACCAATTCCACCCACATTGACAAGGCATCATGGAACACCAATAGCATTGCGTTGTCATGTTTCGAGCGTGGAAAGGACTCCGACTGGGTCGGCGCAGAGTGCTGCCATCGGATATGCTACCTGCCTCGTCAGCATATGTCCAGCCGGTTTGAATTGCTTGCTCTTGAATATTTGGCAGATTTCGCCACACTTTACGTACTTGGCGGCGTCGCAGAACATCCCCGGCCAGTAACCTCGATACGATTTTCCTCACGCCTTGATACTCGGTCGTGGAAACGTCATGACATTCTTCCAGGAAAGGTTATCCTCGCTGTCTATCCGATGGACCAAATGCATATATAGCTGCCCATTTTCTTCGAAATAGTCCGGAAACTTGGCAGGCTCTTCGGTGATCCTGGCACGCATACTCGCGACCCATTTGTAGGGAGTCTCGGCCACCACTGCCTGCTGAAAGGTCTCCAGAGGACGCCTTGATAGTGCGTCGGCCACGACGTTGAGCTTCCCTCGACGGTAGCCAACGTCAAAGTGGAGTTCTTGCGGTTCCATAGCCTATCACGTGATCCTTCCTGACGGGCTGTCGATCCAGTGGAGCCAATTGAGTGCCAGATGATCCGTTATTACGTCAAACCGGTACCCGTTAAGGTAGCATCGCAACTGCCGTATCGACCATGTGATTGCCACGAAATCATTCGCGGTGGCGAAATAGTTCACCTCCGTCTTCAGCAACTTCCGGCTCGCGTACGCTAAAGGCCTCTCATGCCTTTCTATCGTCTGCGTCAGCACTGCATAAAGGCCATACTCACTCGCTTCATGAATTTCGCTGAAAAATCTGGATAAGCGTCAATGTAACAGACCCCGTTCCAGGGAGTGTGAATGCCGCTCCCGACTATCGGCTGCCATTGGTATCTGCAAGGAGATGTACCGGGCGTGACGCAACCGCTCAAGGTTGATCCGGGGGAAGGGATAAGCATCCGGAACTGAATGCGCATTGAGCTGCCGGTTGTCGATGCACATACGCTACTTCTTTTTTCCATCGGTTGCCGGGTAGGTGCTTCCTCTTCCTTACCTGGGAGCCCTTCCTTCGGTTCCGTCTTGGTATCCTCTCTCTGTTGCCGAGCAGGTGCTCCCCTTTCATTATCTGGGAGGCCTTCCTTCGACTCCTCGCTCGTATCCTCTTTCGTCGGTTTTCGAGCAGGCGCTCCCGCTTCTCGACGCGTGAGACCTTCTTTCGGCTCTTCTCTCATTCCGGGCCCCGCGACCGGTGCCGTCACCGTCTCTAGGATCAGCTTTGCATTGCCACAACGAATTGTAGTGCTCATCGCACCCATTAAATCCATTCTCAAAATACTGATCGCTTTCCCCGCTAGGCCAACGTCTAACGTCAATGCCTTCCCTACTTCGAGGGTAGTCGGCCAACCCAATGTGCGGCTGTACATTATCCGCTCTCCCCCGAATCGCCCACTTGCGTCCGCAATCTTCGTTTATGTAGCTGCGAATGGCCCCGGTATCGACGGTAGCATGAATTGTCCGCCCGACAATATCCACTGTACCGACGATTCGGCAACCGTCCACCTTCAGTGGGTGTTTTGCTTCCGAGTCCCGTGTGCGTCTGCGCAGACCAGATCATGGCCTGGGCGACGGCGTTGCCCGTTTCCCGCCTCCGTACGCTGACAACAATTCCTTCTACTTCTGCCCCGGCTCTCACATATCCCCAGTAGAATAGAACAGGTGCGTTAGGACATTCCGTAGAGAAGTGTCCCTCCTGTGCGCACTTACGACATGCTCGTCGGAGATCATACCTGGTTCCGGCCTCTTGGCTTATCATTTGGTGGGCCACTTCAGCAGGAGCCGTTGGAGGCGGTACGGGGACTCTCCTGTTCATACCGGTCGCTTCGGATCCAATGGGTGTTGACCGGCTTGAGGTGGATTGAGGTGTCCCGCCGTGGGCTGTAATGTCGTTCGCCATTCTGTGTTGTGTACCCATGGTTACCTAATTCCCTGATTTGGTTTCGGAGTATTCCGCCCTCTGCCACATAACCGTCTCGTATTCCACGGCTTGCTGAGTTAACTGAGATAAAGTGGAAAAATCCTACCGCCGTACGTTAAGCCTATAATCGGGGGCAGCGTTTTCGTATATCCGGTGCAACTCCTGGGCCGGTCCATTTCTGGCATGATGCATCAAGGCTCTCAGCTCTATCAGCTATTCCTTGAACTCTTCCCCAATGCGTTGCCTGGGGGACCGGGCCAGTACAATTGTGAGCCTCTAAGGTCGCACTCCGAGCGAAGCGCCCCAGGATAGCGGTTTCAACGTTTTCCTGTGCTGAGTGTTCAGTTCGGCAAGTTGCCGCCTACGCAGCTCCTCCACGCACCCTTCCTTTTCTAGCCCAAACTCCTGGGCGATAGCCACCAGCTCCTCCTAGCTCCGCTGATGGATCCAACGCACGCCTACCCCCGGGTTTTGGCGCTCGCCTGCTTCCATTTTGAGCTTTCTTGGTACCACTCACTCTGGGTACTTGTTTTGACTTCCTACTTTCATGGACCGTAACTTGGGTTCAGTGAACACAATTCCCGTTCCGTATATTAAATCGTGTTTATTATTTCTCGTCTGTTCCCTTTGATTTCACAAAAAATGACACCCAGGTAAAGCACTTAATATTTACCAAACTTTGACCGTTCTTCACTTTGGTCGTTGGCTTCCATTATTATTATTATTCTTCTTATTTATTATTATTATTACTATTATTTTTTTTGTCGGTCACTTTACCAAAAAAAAAAACAAAATAGTCCCCAGATTATTATCAATAATTATTATTATTATTCCTTCCGGTTATAGTTGTTAAAAATCGTTATTATAAAAATACTCCACCAATTATTGAAAATTATTACTACTATAAAAATTTTGTCTCTTTATTGTTTTACTTTATTTTATTTCTCTTTTATATTCCCCTTTGTTTTTGGTTGGTCACTCCACAGAATAATAAAACAAAATAATTCACTTTACGTTCAACTTTAACTTCTCGATCCTTTAACTTGTCTCGCACATGGTTGTTTTTACAATGCACCTACTCTACCGGACCGTAGCCTCTCACATCCTTTACAATCGGATTGTGGCCACGCACCACATGCTACCACACTAGGTTAGCTTGAACATCGGTTATTCCTGATGTTAGCTCAAATATGACCACCCGTGAATACAAGGATTAGGATAAGGTCCTACCGCACTGTCTTGGAGCCCTAGTGCTCCGCTGTACACTTTGTACACGTTTTGTTGCTCGCGCTTCTTTTACCTACACGCTCGCTACCGTGCGCTTGCCTCGGCCGCTAAATATCGAAGTGAATTTTCGCAACTTCGTCCCGGAGCTTTCGCTCCACCCGCCGAATTGAAGTTGCGCTCTCAAAGGCATCGTTGAGCAACCGATGAATAACGCGCGGTGGCTGCGGCGGCCGGCGGTTAAATTCCAACTAAGAGGGGCTCCTTGCCTATAACAAACTTCAATATATCGGCCCCTTGCCTAAACTGTTCTTATTACTAATACAATACTTATATACTATGCAACGCTTAAGTTCTATAACTATAATTATGAGCTTTGGGTTGGCCACCTTAGTTGCCGCCTCACAGAGCTGACAATTAATGGTCTAACAGAATGTGTTAGTACATAGCCTATCAGTGCACCGGCTTGATTAGAGCTTATATATATTTGCCAGCACAGGTAATAGCATAAATGCAGCCCGTTTGCGTAATATTGTTCTTTTGCAAAGTGTCTTATTTACTTGGTCCAGTACATCCAGAATAAGCCTTGTTGTGGCAGTAGTATGTGGTTCCCGGTCCTCTTCATTTCGGCTTCTGTTTCGACTGTTGCCGTGCCCGAGACTCGGCTATCGTGAGTGGGCGGGGTCCATTGGCTGGACAAACCTCAAGCGCCTTTGTCAGCGTCGGTGTGTTCCTTTGCTCGACGGGAGCAGCTTTTGTGAAGTTATGTCATGTTTTTGGGAATGTTGTTGTTGTTGGTGTTGTTGTTCTTGTGTGTCCATCTGTATTATCTGTGTTCCATGTATTATAAGTTGATTTTGCGCACAAAATGCTGTTGTTCATTTTATGATTTTTGTTTTGTTCGTTCTATTTTTATTAAATTTTTTTTTTTTTTTGGTTTGGCTATCGCACTTGAAATTTTTGTGTTTCAATATAATGATGTATTTATATAAGACTAACCCTGCAAACCACAGAATTTGCAGACATTGCATGCTGCATGCTATGGTCCGGCTACACATAAGCGGATGGACGATCATATTTTGAATGCACCTTAAGTTGTGTATGTTGTCATACTACGAAATAAACAATTAAGAGGTTCTTGTCGGGATAGTCCCGATTGGGAATACCCTGAACCCTCTTATTCCAATACCAAGTGCAGTTCGCGCCACGCGCTCGTTTGAAGTAATAAGGAAAATTAAAAAAAAGTCCCTTGGCAGGGCTTAAGCTCGCAACTGAGCGAATTTCTTACTGACGACTCTACTCTACAGCCAAAAAAAAACAAGTATGAGGTTCTAGTCGGGAGCCCCCGACTAGGCGATAACCTGAACCCTCTTCTTCCAACATCAAATGCATAAATATATTCTATTTTAGAAGCTATATGTCAAGTTTGGTAACTCTAGCTTTTATTATTTAGCAAAATTGCCCAAAAAACAGAATACCGATATCGATTTTTATCGATTATTTGAAAATGGAGTAAGTTATCGATTATTGAGGAAAAAAATAGAATTAAAATAGCAGCACAGATAACAATCGTAACTTTAATGCTGTTGATAGAATTTAAAGCAGACACACATGAATGTGTGTGTGTACATATATATAAAATTGCTCAAAAAAACAGGATTTTATTATTGACTCTTATCAATTGCTTAAAAACGGGGCAAGTTATCGAATATCAGAAACAAACTCGATCTGCGCATGTCCTAGGAGGACCTAATTTCGAGTCTCTAGCTCTTATAGGTTCTGATTCCTTGCGTTCATACATACGGACGGACGGATATGGCTACATCGACTAATAATGCTGATCAAGAATATATATTCTTAATGTGGTCGAAAATGCTTCGTACTGCTTGTTACATACATTTACATTTTGCTCAAATACAATATACCCTCTTACCAGTTTTCAATAGGTTCAGGGTATAAAAATATAACTAAATTTTGAATGAGAAATTTTTGTTAATTGAAAAACAATTTTTTTATGTGAAATTAAAAAAAAGGAAAATGAGATATTGATTAAATAACAAAAATTTTTAAATGAAAAATTGACACTTTTTAAGAAAAAAGAGGAGAATGATAGATTTTTTTCCTCTTAAAATTAAACTTATATATACTAGGATAGTAGGAACAATCTACTTTTTATAAAAAAAAAACTTTTCCAAAATGGGTTGGTTTGGCAGCGACGACAGTCAAACAAACGACAACACGGCCAATGTGACTTGCTGACGACTCTACTCAACAGCGACACTAGCCAAAAAAAAAAAAAGTTTCCCCGTAGGGCTCGAACTAGCTACAAGCCGCACCACTTGCTATGCTTCTATTCAACAGCCATACCAATAAGTGGGTGATATTGAGAGGCAAAATAGCGAAATAAAATAACCGTAGTAAAAACAATTGTAACTGCAATGGTGTTGAAAGAATTCGCAGCAGACGCGCTTGAATGTGTGTGTGTGTACATGTATACAGATATTCTATCAATTTGGTAACTCTAGCTTTTATTATTTACCGTAATTGCTCAAAAAACAGGATTTTGATATCGACTCTTATCGATTACTTGGAAGCGGGGCAAATTATCGAATATCAGAAACAAACTCGATCTGCGCTAATTTCAAGTCCATAGCTCTTATATATTTTACGATCCTTGCGTTCACATATGCGGACGGACGGATATTGAGACGGAAATGGCTAAATCGACTCGGCTGTTGATGCTGATCAGGTATATATAGTATATGGGCTCGGAGATGCTTTTTTTTGCCTGTTACATACATTTACATTTTCACAAATACAATATACGCTTTTTACCCATTTTCAATGGTTCATGGTTTAATAAGAGCTAAAGTGACCAAATTTGACATGTAACTTCTGGAATAGAATATGAAAATCAAGTATATTTCATTTTATAGCTATCATCACCTCCCCACTACTACCTCATAGCCATAAATCAAGTAAAAGCACCCATTTGCGCGCTCCAATATAAGCCGCAATTTAAATGTCATTGAATTTTTGGTAATACACAAATATTCTATATAGCAAAAAAATGTAGAAATTTTAATCAAAATCAGTTGAGTAACACATAGGTTATTTAGTGAGCATTTTTGAAAACATGAGTTTGCAACAGCAATCGCAAATTCAAAGAGTTTCTGTATGCATGTACACACATGTATTCATGCACGTCTGCTTTAAATTCTCTCAACAGCTTTGCAATTGCGATTATATTGCTTTGTGTGTTGTTATCTTAATTAGTTTTTTCCTCATTAAGGCTCAATTGGCTGTTGAGTAGAGGCAGCGGCAAGTGTGCGGTTTGTTGCAAGTTCGAAGCCTACCAAGCAAACTAATTATTTTTTTTGGATGCTGTGGCTGTTGAGTAGAGTCGGCGGCAAGTAATACGATCAGTTCCGAGTTCGAACCCTGCTAAGGGAACTTTATTTCTTAATTTTATATTTATCTTCATTACTACAAACGAGCGCGTAGCGCGGTCTGCAATTGGATTAAGAATAAGAGGGTTCGGGGTATCCCCTAGTCGGGAACTACTGACTAGAACCTCTTATTTGTTTCTTTATCTAAGGCTACTCCCAAAAACAACAAGCCGCTCTTCCTTTTTAAAAATGCACACTTCTGATCCATCGATATATTTGCGTATCCATCGGTACCCATCTTAAAATTTCTTCACAAAAAAAAAATATTTTGTTTTGTTGTGGGTTTATTTAATTGTAACATATTTTTTAAACAGGATTGTCGTTGGTTCGCCGGTGAAATTAAATTGCGAAATTAAATTGCGGTTTTTTGCGAAGTGACAGGATGAAATTACGCTTAAATATCTCCTGTCCAGCTACGTACGTTATTTCTAGGGATTTCGAGTTGTAACGTCGGTTCGCTTTTGCATGGACATACACATGCGTGCATGGTGTTTTGAATTTTGGTGTTTATCGACAAGGGCCAAGTTCTTAACCTCCGTGTCGCTCACGAGCTTCAATAGGCGTGCCAGTTTATAGTCTACGCCGTTCGTAACCATATTCAGCAGGAACGTAGCGATGTATGGTGACGCTCCGTCCATCGCTCATGATCGACGCAAATAATGATGCGGATTGGCGCCAGAACAGACTGGTTCACCCCCTCGTACGTGTTTACTTGTGGCGCATAGTTTCCGGTATTCTGGAGAGTTTTACCATATTCATTCATGCATTCGGCAAACATAGTAGATGTGAATTGTTTGCCATTGTGTGTGTGCACAATTTCTGGTAATCCAAACTGCGTAAAGGCTTTACAGTTGCCTGGTGGTCTTCCACCCAACTTCTTTGGATCGCTACGCATTGCGCCATCTCCGGCGTGATGTACCCCAAATATCGCAGGTGTTTGAAGCAGAATATATGTAACACAATTGTTCAATTTCTTTTCTTCAGGCAGTCGCTTAGTTCCTTATCTCGCCGTGTTCATCAAAGTAGCAGCTTGTGTATATTTTACTTATACACTTAATTTTTAATTATACCTAACTATTAAATAAATAAATAAATAAATATGGTGTCATTAACTCTGCTTAGTGTGGACTCTATATTCTGCAGCGGGTATGAATCTTTGATGGTCAGATCATTCAACTTGCTGGTCACACCGAACCCTTTCCGGGCTTTGACTCTTTGACTGTCACGCCATTATCCACTAATTGAATCGTATGTATTTGCTTCCATCCAGGAAACCTTCTTTTGTCTCTTGTTGTCGATATTGTTGCGCGTTGCCATATACCTTGCGAACTTGGTATCTGCTTCTGACTTTTCTTCAGCAGGCGCTCTGCATCATGGCACTTTTCTCGCAACCTCTCCATTTTGTTAATATGTATGGGGTTTTTAATCCTGGATACCGCATTCCAAATGTTCATTTTTATTACCTTCATTAGGTCATAAACGGAATATGGCATTGTCAATCGGGAAGGCAGAGCTAGCATCGCCTGAATATACTCGTAGTTCGTCTGTAAAGAATGCTGCTTTCTCTCGTGCAATTCGTGCTCTAGTTCATCTCTCTTCCAATCTGGAATCAGTGACTCTTTGCTTGACCCTTGAACCATGATGTAGAAATCACACAACACATCTATCCATGGAACTTGCTAAGTCAGCCGTCATACTTCTAGTTTCAGTCTCAGTCCCCATCTCCAAATATGCCTTGGTCTTGCGATGAGTCTCTTGGGCCTGAAACAGTGCCAAATTTATGGCCGATACTATTTCGTTAAGGATTGCGACCACTTGCTGCTTACTTCGATTATCCCTCGCTGTCTCCCATGACACCCACTGTGTTGGCCTTCCGCGCTTCTATACAGTTATCCATTGCCTCTGTTGGTTAGTTTCTGTCTAGGTCGGACAGCACCCTCTACCTGAAATATAATGCAAGCCGCTCCTATATCTTCTGTTCAATGGCTGCTTTTCACCCTTTGATATAACCAAATTAAATTTTCTTTATAGTATCTACCTTTTTTTAACTACTACTACTAAAGCTTTCTCTTCGCTTGTATTTTTACAGATGTACTTATTCATAAACAATTGGGTAAGATAAGTTATGTGTAAGGTGACTCTATAAATGTGATTGCCAAAAATTATATGCACATTATCTTCTGACTATAACAAAGTAACAAGACAGGACAACAATTGCAAGCATAAAATTTTAAGCCACCTGCCGGACAACAACTGACTGCTGACTGACTGCTTTATTTCGTACTTTCTTGTTTTCTTTAACTTAAATATATACAAAATTCATTAGTTGCTATTCTTTTACGTCGACGCAGCGGTGGATTTATTGCCTCCACTCTGGAACCAGTTCAGGTGTCTTCGCAAATTTTGATTGTTTCTTTTTATACCCTGAACCCATTCAAATTGAGTAAATGTAAAAAGTGTATTTGTGCTAATGTATGTAACAGGCAGAGGGAAGCATCTCCGATCCCATAAAGCATGTATATTCTTAATCAGCATAAATAGCCTAATCAACCTAGCCATGTCGGTCTCTCTGTCCGTCCATCCGTCCGTATGTTTGAACGCTATGATCTCAGAACCTATAGCAACTGGAGACTTGAAATTTGGTTCGTAAATCCTCCTAGTGCAGAATGCAGCATGAATTATTTCCGATTGTCGATAACTTGCTCCGCTTACAATCAATTTTGGCTTGAGCAAATTTCGTAAGTTATAAAAGCTGAAGTCATTAAATTTGACATATATTTCTAGAAGAGTATATATATCAAGTACACCTGTACGTTACTACCGAAAAACAATAAATTCAGTAAATAAACTGTTTTTAATACTGCTAAAGCAGTAATATTTGGTGTTGGTAGAAGATGCTTCAGGTATATCCTAGTTGAGAGCTCGCGACTAGAGCCTCTTCTTTTCTATATGGGAAAAGCTGTCTAATGATGAGCATCGATAGCCAAGTCGATCTAGCCATATCCGTATGTATGAACGCAAGGATATCAGAACCTATAAGAGCTACATACTTGAAATGTTAGGTTCTCCTAGTGCCCGCGCAGTACGAGTTTGTTTCAGACAATCGAAACCTTTCCCGATATCAAAATACGGTTTATTGAGTAAATTTGGTAAATAATATGAGCTAGAGTCACCGAACGTGACATGTAGTTTCTAGAATAGTATATAAATGTCAAGTATCTTTAATTTTATAGCTATCACCACCTATCCGCTACCACCCCATAGCTATAAATCAAGTAAATTAATCAATTTATATTGCCCACCAATTTAACTATTAAAATGTAATCAAGATCGGTAAAGAAACAAAAATGTTATTAAAGAAAAAGTTATTTGGCTGCCCACGTTGTTGGGGCAGCTTAGGCAAGTTCTATTAACACCATTGCAATTTCGATTGTATTGTTGTCTGCGCTGCTATTTTTTTTTTCTCATTAAGACTCAAACATTGGATTGTCTGTTGACTAGAGGCGGCGGCAATTGGTGTGGTGTTCTTTTGCGGCTTCGAACCCTACCGCGGAAACTATTTCTTTTTTTGTGTATTTATTTTTATTACTGTTAAAGCAATCGAGCGCGTAGCGTAAGCTGCATTTCGAAAGGGTTCAGGGTATCCCCTAGTCGGACTCCCGACTAGAGCATTTTAGTTGCTTTATAATATCATGTGGTTGACATTTCAGTTGTGGCAACCGGTGCTTTAATATCCTCTCCGCGGTCTAAGCAACTGATGGTTTTTCGTTATAAGAGTCTCACCCTTGTCGTTTGCATCCAGTCTCAGCTGTCACTGCCTTGTGTTCAGCACAAAAAAAAGGCCCCTGGTAGATGTATTCCACAAACCACGTTATACACCTACTTGCGCTGCTCTGTTCAATGATAGAGTCTCCAAATCAAAAGTTGCACAAACCAAATTACGTTCCCAACGTAAACTGGCTGGCGACGAATGCCAAGCGGAACCCCCTGTGAAGTCGACCCCACGCCGCTGGCCCAAAAATTCGAGTACCGCTGCCATGCAGTCGTCGGAACGATATTTTTTTCTTTTATATTTTGATAACAATTCTGTTCATAGATTCAACAAAGACGCACGTGAATGCGTGTGTGTGCGTGTGTGTACATTTTTTGCTTTCCGCCCCAACCAGGTGGGCAGCCAAATCGATCTTGATGAAATTTTCAACAGTAGATCTTATTGCCCTATAAAATATTTGTATATTCTCAAAAAATCAATTGCTTTAAAAAGTTCGTTTACATATCGTCCCCTATTACCTGTCCTTGGTAGTTTTGTTGTTTGCGTGGAGAATAGCTCCTAGAAGTAACAAGAGGTCTTATTTTAAATGGGGGTGAGTCCCTAACCACACTGAATGCGCTCTGAACCAGAAGACCTCGCCCGCCATGTCCCTAAATTTACGACTGCAACACGCTCCTGAGCCACCACTATTAGTCTTTATAGCCTTTCTTCCTATTTGGACAAGCAGTGCTTCGAACATATTGCGCACAACCCGTGGGGCACCTAATAGTTTTCTTTTGTTAACTTGTAGCAGTATCCTTGTATGTACATATGTATTAAATAAGGGATATACTGAGGGCAAGTAGATTTAGTTTTAAAAAATTGCATCAAATATTAGTAGCCCCATATCCCATTTGTAAAGAGTATTTAGTTTTCAGTATGCCTGTTTTCACCCCTGCCGAAGTTGCATAGACTGGAATGGTATAGCTTTCGCAGCCACATTAGGCCTACGATGATGGTTATTCTTATTGCCGAGAAACCTAGTTGGCCGAGCTACATTTGCATTTTGCACAAATACAATATACCCCTATACCCATATTTAATGGGTTCAGGGTATAATAACTTGCATACTGGTGTTCTGAAAGTATAGTAACACTGTCGAATGAAACTCGTGATCACGCTACCTGTGCATACACATTCCAAATAATTAACTATACGGACAAAAGAATAAACTAAATGGCTTTCTGTTTGTGGCTTATATAGTCATATATAACAATAATTACTTGTTTCAAACACTATCTGCTGATGTGTTTTTCAATTTCTCTTTGCTGCCATCTGATTCATAACCAATTTTTTGTAATGCCTATAAAAACCCGTCTCCGAGAAATAGCATCACACATAGTTAATGTGTTATCTATACCCTAGTAATGGTTAACACGCCCAAGTTATGGATGCCAGCAACAGCACTAGCCAAATTTTTAAAAATAGCTTACTGCCAGAAATGCGTCTCTGGACATTTACCTCGTCTTGCACAGATGAGCGAGAACCTTAATCATGAACGGAGCTTTCGGTTAACAAACCCAAACCAATAGCTACTACTCGCCGTCAAGTATATTCCCTCAATGAAGCCTGTACAGATCTTGAAGAAGATCCACAAGCTTAGGCCGAGCTTGCTGCTCCTGCGTTGAGCAAAAGCACATCTGGGCAAAATGTTTAGCTATACGTCATATTTTCTGCTACAGCTGTGGTAAACTCAACGTCTACATGCCGCAGTGCCCGAATTGTTTGCAACGACAATCGGCCCCAACAACCAGGCAGAAGGAAGCATCTCCGACCCCATAAAGTATATATATTCTTGATCAGCACCAATAGCCAAGTCGATCTAGCCATGTCCGTCTGTCTGTCTGTCCGTCTCACAGTATGTATGAACGGAAGGATCTCAGAACCTATAAGAGCTTGACTATACTGTACAATACTGTAGGATATACTGTACAACATTGCAAAAAGATCGCTTAAAGAAAACCAAAGTTATATATAACTGCGCAATTGGATGGGAAAACTAGAAAATACTTCAAGAATTTCTGTAATAATGTACACACACACCTTCATGCGCGTCCGCTTCGCATTGTGAATTTTATATAATGCTATTTTATTTGGCTGCTGAGTAGAAGCATAGCAAATGGTGCGGTCTGTCGTAAGTTCGAGCACCACCGGAAAAAGTTTTTTTTTTTGCTGGAGTGGCTGTTGAGTAGAGTCGACAGCAAGTAATGTGGTCAGTTGCGATTTCGAACCCTGCCAAGGGAACTTTTTTTTAAATTTATTTAGTGTTGGAATAAGAGGGTTCAGGGTATTCCGTAGTCCTGACTGGAACGTATTACTTGTTTTTTTATACCCTGAACCCATTAAAAATTGGTATAAAGGTATATTGTATATGTGCAAAATGCAAATGTATGTAACAGGCAGAAGGAAGCATTTTCGACCCCATAAAGTGTAAATATTCTTGATCTGCATCAATAGCCGAGTCGATCTAGCCATGTCCATCTGTCTCTCTGTCCGTATGTATGAACGCAAGGATCAGAACTTATAAGAGCTAGAGACTGAAATTTTTGATGTAGGTCCTCCTAGTGCCTTTGCAGATCGAGTTTGTTCCCGATAATCGATAACTTACTTCATTTTCAAACAATCGATACTGCGCAATTGGATGGGGCAGATTTAACAATTTCTGTATACATGTTCACACACACATTCATACGCGTCTGCTTCGCATTTTATCGCATTCTAACATTCTGGTAATTGCGACTTTTTTCGTCGTGTTCAAACAATAAACAAAATATTGGAGCCACACATGCCAATCCGTTTTATCCTGATGTATAAGAACGTATGTATGTTGCATTGGTCTACAGATCGCTAGCATCAATTCCAAAAAAACATATATTATTTAATATCAGCAAGGCCACTTTTCATACATTATTATTACAAATTTTCATTTTCAGGTCACCAATCTTTGGGAGACCGCTGTCAAGAGCGCAAGGGGTCAGTTGGTGCGTAGCCTCCGATATACCCGTGAGGAGCTGAACACTGCAGTCGTTGAGATAGCAGAAGTACTCAACTCTCCTCCGCTGTCACCGCTATCAACTGATCGTGAGGACCCTAGCGCTGTTACTGCAGGATAGCTTACAAATGGAGAGCATGAGATTATAACCAACAGAATCTCCAACTTAGATCATTACGCACAGATCACGGCTGTCAAATAGCTATTTGGGTGTCGTTCGTCTGCGCAATATGTGAACGAGCTTATATCTTAGATAATGTGGACTTCGGCATTCGCAAATCGGATGGCTCTATGGTTATCATACGCGAGCACAACACCCCACTCCTGCACTTGAAATTAGTGCATGTTGAATCTGTCTGCTGGTTTAGCTGCCTCTTGAAAGATAGTTCTAATCACAAACCTCATATATATATATATTAGTTAGGGTATCAACGATGCATAAACTCAATCAGGTAGTTCAATAGCAATGTTATAATCAGATTATGTTAAGATTACGACGTTTTGCTCTTTTTAACTCTGTTAATTGCCCAGCCGCATTATCATTGAAGCTAGTTCATCGCACTCACCAACTTATTTGAACTAAGAACTTGAGATTAGATTCTCAATAGATCAGCAAAACGCTTTCGATCCAACAAACAGTAGAAATTAATTAAAACCAGGGCCCCTATAGAGTATCAAAAAGGAGTAAGTTTTCTCGCTATCGCAGAAAACTTATGAAGTTATATGACCAGTTCACAACCATGATCCATTGCTAATAATTAAAGAAAAACATGGAACAGATTCACTTGATAGCGAAAAAGATTTAAGGCAATTAAAACAAAGATGGAGAAAAGTCAGAGGAAACGGAGAGAAGTCTCAGGCGGTCAAAAGCTATCATAAATGAAACTTTTGCCACTCTATCGACGTCGTCCTTGCGTCCAAAACCGTTATGCTGCCGTTTAGCCACTGCTAGGGCGGCAGATTGTCCTCTACGATGACCACCAGCCTTCTCACGACGACGTTTGTCTTGCAAAGTTACCATTTGGGCTGCGTTTGGAGTCATAAAAAAAACCCTCCCTTGATCATCGCCGTCAGTCCTTTTGCTTGAGCAACGAGACAGCTCATCATCGCTTAAAACAAGACACCTTGTTGATCTGGGGTCCCTCTGCCGGCAGATTCCTAAATGGACCTCCCACCAGTAGGTGGCTTGGCATTAGAGCGTAAATTCACATCTGATTTTTGTTGATAGTTCGCAAATCGCGTCCGCCTCTTCCTCGGTTTGAGCTCGCAACTCCCGAAACTGGCGAAAAACTCCGACGAAGTTCGTCACGTTGCTGTAACGGACTGTATTATCAACGGCCAGCGAACCCTTGGATAAGTCAAAAAGTTCTAAATTAACCGCTTTGGAACCGAAGCAATAAATAATGGTTTATACGTCTTAAACGGTAGGAACTAAAGAGTCATGCTGTGGCTGACTATCTCAAAACCGGTTCACATTTCTTCCAGTGCACAACAGTTTACCCTTTTTTACATTTTTTACTTATCTAATGCACAAGTCAAATCTAAGGTTGCTGCCCGTTATGCTTGATACTATAGTTTAATAAGGTCCAAAGTCGTTTGAAGCCGTCAACAGCAGGCTGCCTAAAGTCATTATAATAGATGCTTTGCAGACTTCCCACCCCTTAATTAACCAAATCGTTCACAAAGGTTGAGTGCGCTTAGGGCAGCATGAAAATTTATCAAATGCAAATTTCTTCAAGATTAGTGGAAACTTGTCCACATATGAAATAAAAGCATTTGCAAGTCGTCCTTATCGCCCTAATCGCAGAAACGAAAAGGACCACCAAGAATTATTATTATAATGTATAAATGGGTTAAGACGTTTCATTCTATGACCCACACGTATGCTTTTGAATTCACCTCGTTAGATAAATAAAACAGCTTCGTAGAAAGCATCTTTCCTTTCCATTGTTGTAGAGATACTTTAAAAAATATCACTTTGCTTTTACATTTTTAAATAAAGCGAAACACTTAAGCAAACACTCTTAGCATTGCATGCGCTGTGATACTATTGATAGTGCCGAAGATGTCTGGTTGGTCTACCATATCTAAAAGTCCAACAGCAGTTTTGAGTACTTATAAGCTACGCATCTTATCTGTCATCAAATGAGGGACCATCGAGCCTCTCGAAACGATATCTGCTGCCATTTTGTTTGTAAGCGCGGTCAGTGTTTTCTGTTCAGTCTTGGATTTCAGTCAGTCGATTCGACACAAATGTTGCCAACGACAGAGGGCGTGACCAAATTCAATGGGGTGCAACTTTAGAACCAGATCAAGGAAGCGTCCTCACTCGACCAGTGACAAAGATCACAACTAAAGTATAGGAAAAGTCTTCGCCTGGAAGGGTGCTATATTTTATTTGGCTGCAGAAACCAAAATTCGACAACCTTCTGCAGTTCGACTGCATGCGCCAAACGCTTTTATTGAACGATTTGCGAAACCATGCACATCGATAGGTGAAATTGGGTCTGTAAACACATCTGTTATTATTATATTTGCAACTGAATTAAAGTTTATTTCACGATTACTCAAACTAAAATGATTTGATTAACCCCAGCTTAACTTATGAAAGCACAGCTCTTGGAGTGGGTTTTTTCCTTAAGGATCAGAAAGCTTAACAGGCCAAGTGAGTCAAATAGTCGCGATGTTACCGAGAGAATGATCCGTTTTGTCGCTCTGATACACAACTATGAGATCGTTGTTAGCTAGGCTGCGTTTCTTGCGAAATACTCACGAGTATTCGAAAACCATTTGGTTAGTTTGAAACCTAAACAGGAGTTTTGAACAGGCTAAAAAAGTTCTTGAACAATTCCAGTAAACTTAGGTGTCCGATGCGGAAGACGTGCGTGGAGCAAAAATGGGCATGCCCTTAGATGTTGCAGGACCTAGCGACTTTATAACTAATATTACATGATCTTTTTTCTGGTTCCTTTTTGATTCGTCAAAACTTTATTTAGTTTAGATGTGAAATAAAAATTCGATTTAAAAGATATTAATTGAAATAAAAATTCGAATCTATTATTGATAACAATTACAGCCAGTTATATTAAAACGTGCACGCTTTCGCTTCTTAACACAAAGTGGGAAGAAAAAGGGTGCTGCAGTGTGCTGGCATTCTATGTATGCATGTACTAAACTTATATACAAGCGCTTGTCCACGAGCAACTGTATAATTTACAGTGGCTTCGAGTGACGAAAAAGATAAATTGTAAAATTGTAATTAAAATTCTTTCAACTAATGGAAAATTCGATTCGATCCCTACAGATCGCACAAATAAGTATTGTGAATAAAAATCTTCAAAGCGGTTTACCTTAATGCATATACTCATCTACTTTACATTAGTACAAACGCCGGTTTTATTAGTGCAATAGGGGCCAAGTTATTTTTAGGCATTCGCTTTTTATCACACTACCTGCTGTTCCTGAATTTCCATCTTAGATGCTACTCTCCTTGGCGTTGTCCAACAATGAGTTTACATACATAATTCGAAATCAGACAATTAAAAATGTTTAAGGCTAAATATATATATTGCCTTAATTACATTGTAAAACAAAATGGTACAGGCGAATCATTTTTTGTAGTACATTACAAGTCCTATTGCTGCATGATGTTATGGTTTAGTATCTAGATTATGATATGTTGTCATTGGCCGCGACATTCTAGGCTATGTCCTCGGGGTAGCGATGAATGTTAGTAAATTTTATTTTTATAAAGCACCAAGAGTAAATGTTTTAAGTTGTACCAATTATGATCTGAATGATTCTGACAAGATGGCCTTAATGAATGTTTTCACTCAAGTAAAAAAAGGGAAGTTGGACTAATAGAGACTAATATATCCACAAAAGGCAGTACAGCGTTCCCCTTATAGGCTAAAATTAAGTAACTCCAAATATTATTCGGACCAGCTGTTTACCTTGGGCTAAACCTATGATGTTGGTTACAATGTTGGTTGCTCGTGCATTGATATGGTCAGCGGTTTCTACCACATCCCTGAACACGCAGATTCAATAGAGCAAATAGCTTTTGTTACGCAAGAAGGACAGAACACATTTCTGACCATGCCCTTTGGCCTAAGGAACGCGTCATCTATATTTGGTCGGTCGTGTCCCGATTTGGTTTGCCACACCAGTAATAGCCAATCAAGTTCGTTGCTTTACTAGCTCAGGATGTCACTTAGTGCTACGGGTACAAGTAGGGCTTAATCCCAAGTAGTACGAGACAAGGAGTATGTTAAGAAACGGTAATTGATCGTTAACTGAAGGTAAGCAAAATATCAAAAAGGTAGGTGATGACGTTAAAAAATGAAGATCGTCATCAAACTAAGCTTGATCCAAAAATTGCATAAGTGATAGGTGTTGTTGGAAGAAGTCGTTAACCACATGGTGTTGTCCAAATAAAAATATTGACAATGCTCGGGGAAATGTAATTTTTCAGGAAGGCCGCAGATGGCTGGAGATGGTTTACTGGATCTCCCTGTATATGCGTGTTCATAGTTTTGTGGCGACATATAGGCACGATACATCCCTTTATAATTCGCTTTTTCTGTACCGTGTTCTGTGTAAGCATAAGGGCAGAGACAGAGAGAGACCCCTCTGCTAAGTGAAGTCTGACCGTAGAGCGCTGACTGAAAAAGAGTAACAGAGGAAGAATAGACACACTATTTTGAGTGATTAATGGATGGAGTAATTAATGGATTTGCTAAAGGAAACTAAAGGAAGTTTATATTACATTACATATATAATGGATTAGTCTGGAACTGAATTACGCAGTTTTGAAAAAAGTATAATTTTAATTAAACTGAACGAAACTACCGAAGTACTTAAAACATTTATACATTCCGTAGTTTCGTTTAATTTAATTAAAATTATATATATATAATATATATAAATTATAAATTATATATATATAATATATATATATATATATATATATATATATATATATATATATATATAATAAGTTTTACACGTGAAGTTACTATAAAAAAATATATTTCAATTTATTATTTTCACTTAACGGCTACTTTAGTGGTTAGCGCATTCAGATTTGCTTCCCGAATATGAACTGATTTATCTAACAGTTGCGGTCGCTTAGCAAACTTCGCTTTGAGAGAGTTTGAGTCAAAATTGAGTGAAGTTTGAGCTGCGTCAGCAATTATGCGTGGGATAGTGCTCTGATGGGAACATTGACAGTGGCGTGATATTTAGGGTGAATTGTTTATGTCTACCAAAGGGGGACAGTTTGATCTTGACCAATGTCGATGTTATCACCAGGCTCTTTGTTTACAATATTAGAAATGTTTATACTTGTGCTTATGCTTATGTGCTAAGTTATGTTAAAGGGTGGTTGCGACTATGGATATATATATATATATATATATATATATATATATATATATATATATATATAATTAAATAAGCATGGTATCTGACTTGCCGGCGAAATTTGAAACAATCTACGACAGCTTGCTGGATATGAGTTATTATAAATTTGCGACCCACAATAAGACAATACACGTCTAGCTCCTAGGTGGACCAGAACACCAGTACTAGATGAACCTTTGTAGCAACTTAGAGTGGAACGAGTACATGCGTATTTTGTGACGTCGCAGGCCATTCTATTTACAAATTTACAGTTTGCAAATTTATCGCCCTCGCTGCGCCCTTACGAAGCCAAGTGGTTTCCTCTGTGCCTAAAATACTTGCAAGGTTACATCAGCCGAGGATCTGCGGCTCAAATGCTTTCAGAGTTTGTGGAAGCATCATAGCCTGTTACATCCTGGCAAGCCAGGCGCCAGGGGTTCTAGCCCACGCAATGCACAAAATACTAACCTACTTCATCGTCCCAAAACACGACTGCCTAGCATCTCAAGCACGATTTGGCCTACTTATTACTGAAGTCATCAATGCAGAAAATCGCGTTGGTTAGTGCCCTGTCCTATAATAACAAAATTTGCTTGAAGTATCTCTGGAGAAAACAACTAGACTGGGATGAGCTCCTGCCTGTACACTTAAGCACAGCCTGAGTCAACTTCAGCGCTGATGTTGAGCATACTCAGTTGCAGTACTTTTGTCGTGCACTCTCATCACAGAGTACAATGGAGATTCCCGGATTGTGTGATGCCAGCCTGAGCGCCTTTTGAGCATGCGTCCATGCAGTTTCAAAGTCCCAAGGTGACATGTGACATGATGTGCCAATTAAAATTATTTAGCTGTCGGTATTACAGTTGGTCAGAATCTGCTGTGGTTTTGGCTTGTATTCGGAATGCTACTTCGAAATTTAATGTTTTCGTGGGCAACCGGTTCGCACCCATCCAAGAGCTCACCACTGGCATGAAATGGAATCAAATTCCCACTGAATTAAACCCAGCCGATATAATTTCAAGAGGAGCGCTGTCTAGTGAGCTCTCCCGCTCTCCATTATGGGTCCATAGCTCAAGTTTTCTCGAGTGTATCAAGGCTGTCTACGAATATTGCTTATCCGAATCAATTAAATCTTTATTCATCCATTCTTGCTCTCCACACTTTGGCGGATTATGAAAAGCCACTGTGAAGCATTACTTTTATCGGTCTGTTGGCCGCTCCGTCTTGGATTTGGGATCGATTTACATCAATTATTAGTTTTCTACGATTACTTCCTTCTTCAGAGCATCTATGTTACAACCTCCATCTTCGTCATCTTCGTCATATATTGAGCACGAGCCAAGAAAATTTAGCTTCAATCGGCCTAATCATTTTCAGCGCAAGTATTCTGGGCACGTTCATATGAAGAACTTAACGATTCTTCAACAGGGCTCAAAATGGAGCACTCCTTGGCCAGGACTCTGGAATCTACCACCAAGGTACTCTACCGCATACCCTCTTTCGGTGGCCCTTTTGCTTTCTGCATTGACGCCCGATGTTCATTGCTCTAAGCGGTGTTTAGAGTTGCATAACGTTCGTTTTAAATAAAGTTATTTTTTCGATTGAACGCAATGTTGGCACAACAAGTTTGAGTTGGCTACCAAATAACAATTATACCTTTTTAAAATGTAATAAGTACCCTGAGCGGCAGAATACATAAGAAACCTCTTCTCTATATATAAAACTTGTTGTGCTGACTGGTTGACTGACTGATTGGTAATCAACGTACAGTCCAAGCCGTAATAACTAGGAAGCTTAAATTTTCACTATATTACCTCATGTGATAAAGGCGCATTTTAAGACGGGGTTTCTGAAAATTCCACCCGCACGTGTAAAAATATCGCAAAAAAAGTTTATATGAAACTTCTGTTTTAATTCAATTCCAAAGATTTTTATTCTAATTTATTTGAGGGGTGATAAGTACATTTTGGAAAATCCATCCTTGCTTAGTGGAAAGGGCAGTTAAGGATTTGGTAGATGATGTTTTCCGCTCAAATTTGTTTCAAAATATCTTTACGATAAATCATTTGAGAAAGAGGTTATTAGGAGCTTAACTTTTAAACGGATCTAAAATAATTTTCAAATATCTTTGTGAGAACTTAATTGATACGTTCAAATAAATAGGTGTCAAATGCCACAAGGGTGTATAAGCGAAAGTTTATTCTTCAGCTTCATGATTCTCACCGATGATTCCAACACTTAAATTTAAATTCGATGTTTTCAAAAAATATTTTGCAAGTGGAAGGGTAATATCACTAAGCAAACAACATATAGACTGGACAATCAGTGGACGGCGATGGGGTCTCTTCATTTTTGTGCGGCTGTTGCAAAGTCGTCTTCGTTGTTTTTTCGGGTTCGAGAAACGCTTTGCACTCAGGCAGCAAGAGAGTCAGATATACATATGACTTTTGCGATAGAACGGCATCATTGCTTTTTTTATTTCTTCGCCCTACAGGAAACTGCTTTGGCTTACACTTGTAATACACAACGCATGTGTATGTATTTGTCCAAGCAAAAATGCACATAAATTAAATTTTTCTCAAAAGTCGGTGGCTTCTTTTTTGAAGGGACAAGTAATATGACATAATGTAAGGGTTGGCCACGTTGTTGCACAATTATAAGTTTTAGCTCGGTCTCGTTGGAAAGGGTATCTAAGCGTGGCCATGTGTGCATTTTAAATATTTTGGACTCGCTATTCACGCATACTTGCCTATTTTGTATATGAATAGAGAAATTTATGCCCTTGTGTACCTTTTGGTTGCTTGCCTGCCCGACCTTTGTATATTTGACAAGATTTGAAGTTTTTGGGATTTTTGTATTTCTGGGGCTACACACACACTCAAATATGTGTAAATGGGCAGATCATGGGCGTAGAAAAAAGTCGCGTCTGAGGTGTGCCCTTCTGTTTCATGATTTCGGCTTTGAATTGATCTATGAATGTTGACCCCTCGTTACCATTAGGCCGAAAGGGTCAACTCTTATCAAGGACCTGCATATGTACATATGTACTATGTACTCAAATAAACAATGCCAAAAATAAGTTAAGTGAAATTGAATGCAAAGCCGAATGTGTTTGAATGAGTCAGTGCGGTCACGTAGATTTCGTACGCACAACATTGAAACGAAAGAGAATGAGAATACTATGGAACTAGAGGTTCCCTTTTGAATGACCAACCGCTTTATTAATTGTTGTTGTCTTGTCGCGCATAAAGAAAAAGAAGAAAGGGCAAAGGACAAAACAAAAACATCGAAATGCGCATGCAAAATACGTTACTTTACGTTCAACGTATGTTGTGAGTGAAGCCATGTAGCTCTCTAGTACGTACATAGGTAAAATGACTGATCACTTATAATTTTATTGATTGATCATATTACCCCTTTCATTCATTTTATTCAATCCAGATGCGTGAATATTCTTTTGCGCCCATGATCTGCCCATTCAAACATATTTGTGTGTGTGTGTGTGTTTTTAGCGCCCGAAGAAAGCCACCGACTTTTGAGAAAAATTGAAATTTTTTGTGCGGACAAATACATACACAGGCAGTATAACGGTGAATTCACAAATTGAAAGAGCGCTGAGTGTAAGCACTAACCATACAATGTATAGACATACCAAATGGCACTTTTAATCGAAACAAGAAAAATCGAAACGAGGCGACCCCAATGGTACCTGCGACCATTTTAGTGTGCCCAGTGGCAGCCGAACGCCGACCTCAAAAGCCGAACGTTCAGTAAGAAGCCGCATCTCGCTCAGCGCCCAATGTCACGGGTGATGCGTTTTCTTAATATATGTATGTGAGCCATTTTTAAATCCTTACAGCCCAAAAACATATATGCGTATGCATGTGCCTCGCTCTCACTCATTGCTTCGCGCACTTGCATCCATCTCTTTCTCCCTGCATAGCTTCCCGCAAAACCCCGAGATCTATAAACGTTCATACGTTTGTGTTGTGTGGATGTGCGCACAAGTAGATCACGGCGTTTGTCGCGAGCCAGAGGTTATTTCTTCAATTGTGTGCCGGTGGTAGCAATAGGCACTCACATTTAAATGCTCTATCATGTATTTCTTCGTCCAGTCAGGCATGATGAGAATAGTTTGATACAATTTTATTTAATACACAATAAATTGACCTAAATAAAATATTTAAATTTATTTTCTGTTTACTGTAGGGACCTATTTTGTTTAAAATACAAAAATATCTAAGTCGTATTTCTGAAAGGGTTATTCATCGTCGGCTTGTCGAAGAATTTAAGAAAAGACCAAGAGATGCGGCTTCTTACTGAACGTTCGGCTTTTGAGGCCGGCGTTCGGCTGCCACTCTCAGCAGTCTTACTCTGTCTGGGCACACTAAAATGGTCGCAGGTACCATTGGGGTCGCCTCGTTTCCATTTTTCTTGTTTCGATTAAAAGTGCCATTTGGTATGTCTATACATTGTATGGTTAGTGGTGTAAGTCAAAGCAGTTTCCTGAAGTGCGAAAGTATAAAAAAAATACAGCGATGCCGTTCTATCACACAAGTCATTTGTATTTCTTACTCTCTTGCTGCCTAAGCGCTCGAGCTTGTGTTGAACCCGAAAAAAACGAAGGCGACCTTGACGGGCAATACCTGCTAAGATATATCTATAGATGTATATATATAATATATAAGTTAATTTAATGTGGTTGAATATCTGATTTAAAATGGTCAGTGACTATTGCAATAACATATATCCGTATTTCGGTAAAAATTTATAAATCCTTATACGAATAAATTATTAAATTTAATTAAATTTTAAATTATAACGATGCTTTCCTGTTGCCACATGTTCAGTGCTCCCATAAGGCAGTGATATCCAACATTTAAGCAGGTAGTAATTTCCGGAATGTAGTGCGTGGAAACTTATAACTTAAAACATATTTCATTTCCACCGTTTCCTGAACTAGTTCATATATCATCTTGTGGTTCTAAATACATTTCATTTTGCCCTAGTTAAATACTTTCCTTGCCTTGTGAAGAATGAGTAAAAGTGTATTATCGGCGTTCGTATCAAAAAATAAATTTTTCTTAAAAGTTAACCGCGTATAAGTAATTTGTGTAACCTAAGAGTGCATTATTTTAATTAAATAATTCAGACAAACTAAAATATGTCTGAACTTCAATCATCATTGCTATTGAAGAAACAATTGGCAGGTACGTTTCACATGCTTAACTATAAATGTATACACGAAATAATGTGTGTGTATACATACGGTGGAATATCAGTGATATTAGCGCCATTTGCAAGTATTTCTACATATGTGCATGCTTAAGCACATGCATGTGAGAAAATATATATAAATACATATGTCTATTTAAATATATTGTACAAATCTATATACATATATGTGTATATACATATATAAATATATATATAGATTAGGTCTTGTCTTGGCTGTAGTATCCTTTTTTTAAGTACTAAGTATTTTTGTTATTGTTGGTTGTGAACATTATTAACCTTAACCAATAGTGCTCATACACGAGCACATGTAAATATGAATGTATTCAACAGTGGCTCCGGTATATTTAATAGGGTTTCTGATGAATAATGGACATTTAATGTGACATATGTATGTATATACGTTTTGTGACTAATATTAATGTATATCAGTATATATATGTACTGTAGTCTATATATATATATAATTAATTAATTATATTAGGTATATATACATACTTACATCTATAAATGTTTGAAGTGGTTTAATTGATGATCTGTATACATAAATATGTAAATACATAAATACGTACATACGAATAAGCAAACCCGTATTCATCTTGTTCATCTTAACATGCATATGTAATAGGCAAACGAGATATTTTTGATCACCTAAGAAACATATATTCATATATGTATGTATATGCCTCAACCAAATAATATTACTTGCAAATTGTTATATATATATAATATATGATAAATGTTTAATACCAATGGTATTGTCTACCTTCACATTAACAATCTGGCAAGATATAACCATGCACGGCTGTGTGAATCCGTCGTTCTGAGACATAAGTGCTTTTCCGCTGTCACTGCATTTGGCGTTTAACCTATTAAAAATGGGTCATAAGGGTATAAATGTGTTTGTGCAAATAACAGGCAGAAGGAAGCCGACTCCGACTTCATAAAGGATATATGTACATACATTCTTATTCAGTGTCAATACCCAAGTCGATCTAGCCGTCTGTCTGTCCCTATGTATGTATGTATGTAGTTAGTCACTAAACTTGACGTAACTTTTAGAATAGTATATACATATACATATATGTATAAATCAAGTATCTTTCATGTTATAGCTATTTCCATCTCCCGCTATCACCACTTAGCTATAAATCAAGATATTAAATCAACTTGTATTGCCCATCAATTTGAGCCACAGCTGTAATTTAAAATATACATATGTATATAGCCTGGCCATGACAAGTTTTGTGCACAAAATTCTCTATATAACTTTTTTATCCAGTAGCCGAACGTGAATAATTTTAATCTGTCCGTTCGATCTTGTACCATTGAATTAAGAACCAAACGTTTGAATCGACGTCCTCCGTCCATGTGAGTCTTTGGACGAGATTCTTGAAGCAGAATAAAAACTTTCGTTTATTAACGCTTTGACCCGTATTTTCCATTTAGCAACGATGTTTTTGCCAACAAATATAAATGAAATTTTTACAAAGATCATTGAAGATAAGTTGACAGCCAATTATAAACAAAAATACTGAAGATTTTCGTAAAAATTTCCATAGTTTCGAGTAAAAATTCCAAAATCGCTGAAACACGTTTTAATTCAATTATTTTGATGCGCTTTGAAAATAAGTTTAAAGCATATCGGACACAACTTTTCCCCCTAAAATGTTTACCCGTTTTTCACCTAGATTTTTGAAAATGATTTTAAAGCTGATCGGAGGGTAAACAAAAAACTCCCATACTGCTGTTTTCAACGCATGGTATTTTCAAATTTGCTGAAACAATTATTTAGTAATTTAATATGTGGGACATTGAAAGTAAGTTTATCTGACGAAACGTAACCTTTCAATCGCGTTTTCCACCGAGGATGTATGCTTAAGGCGTTTGGATATTAAACAAAACATTTTCACACAAAAGTTTTTTCCACACTTACGGTTGGAATGTCCCAAAACCCTGTATTAGTGTGCACCACAGTTACATCAGATAACTTAAGTACAAATTTCAGCTTCCTAGCCTTTATGATCAGGGCAAACAGTTTTACACATACAAAATTGTATCGCTATTTGAGCACATTGCAGAAATCAGTTAGCTAAAATCTACGTTACATTTAAAATTAATGGGTAGGTGCGTACTGCAAAACTGTTTTACTATGTTTTCGAATTTTATAATTTGTATTAATCATCATTTTCCTAGAAGTAATGAATATCTATTAATAATTTAGGTTTCCCGACAGAAAATATGTTATCTCTATATAAAAACTGTTTGTGCTGACTGACTGACTGATTGGTGATCAACACACAGCCTAAACCGTAAGAGCTAGGAAGCTTAAATTTTCACTGTAGTTTCCTTATATGATGCAGGTGCACGTTGAGACGGGGTTTCGGGAAATTCCACCCGCAAGTATGGAAAAATCGCGAAAAACGTTTGTATTAAACTTTGTTGTTTACTTGCGTATACAAGCGAGAGTTCGTCGGCTCAAATGCAACAGCAATAATCAATATTAATATTCGGTTACTTAATTTTTTATTATCCACAAAGACAAATTTAGTATTAATGAATTTAAAACATAGTTTCTAGTTGGGCTGAAAAGAGGACAATTGACTTGGCGAATACATGAGTCTTGTATCGGTCAGAAATTGGCACAAATTGAACTACGAATTTCAGTACCCAATTAACTTGAGAAACACCTGTGATTTCTTACAATTATATTATATCAATAATTTGGCCGTTTTTGGTCTTTAATTTTGCCCTTTTTAACACAACGCACGCGGGCGAAGTAAATAAATTTGTACACGCCCTTTGAGTCGTTTATGAACGAAGACCACCAAATTTAAAGGGACATTTGACGGTGTCTTGTCCAAAAGAGAAGAATGAAGAAATCATTCGCAAGTCGTCGAAAAACTAAACCATTATTATTGAGGGTCATCAATATTGTCTTTGGCTTATCGTGCCTCTTTCTCTCCCTAACGACACTCAGTAGTCAGTTGTACACGATCTCCTCTAGGACCTTTCCCGCCGTGCCCAATAGGTAGATTGGCCTGTATTCCGAAGTTTCCTCGATTGGCTTGTGCCATTTTGATAGAAAGATAAATTTCTGTCGTTGCCAACGCTTAGAAAATACTCCGTCATGTAGACATCTAGTGGTAGAAGTAGCAAGATTTGCTTTGCTTGATGTTAATCTTGAGGTCACGTTTGGGTGCCCACAGGTCTTCCATCCTAAATGCAGAGTCTGCGCGGTCTCGGGTTCATTGAGAGCGCCTTCTCGCACGTAGACAGGCCATTCTTAGGTCGCTGATATCCTTGTTCCATGAGTAGCAAAGTGCTCCCCTTCTATTTGGCTTCCTTATGGGCATGGATAAGTCGCACGCATCCGAGATGTTTTCCATAAGCTGTCGCGATATGTCTTCTGCTAACTGCTTGGTACATGTCCGTTGGGCAAGGCTTCCTCATCTAGGCAGTTATCTATTCATTTGTGGACTGATTTCTCCGTCCTCTCCTCTTGGATGTACTACTTGGTAGTCGCTGAATGTAAGTTCGTTGCTGACTTATGTTGTTCGTTTATGAAGATGCTGAGCAGGCCTTTAATAGAGCCTCTACCGGCCTCTACACTACGCGAACTCTTCATAGAGGGGAGCTCTGTTTCGAGCGCCTTTTGATATTTCCTCCAGCATATTTCTGAACCGCCACAGTTCCCAAATTGGGGGTGCGCATCAACTGTAAATGGTGATTCCATTAATTTTTGTTCCTACGAATCCGTTGTGTGCTGCTCTGACTTCATAAAGCGGTTATTTGAGGGACCGAATGGCCGCTTTTCCGCTGCTCAGCCACTTTCAGCGATCAGCTTGAATGGCTCGCAGACTATTGCGACATCTGTCTTATAGCCTCTGTCCACTGGTTTAAGAAATGTCACATTTTCCAATTTCACATATTGGCGTTCCGCCCGTTGCGGTAACATGTGAGTGGCGAAAGTACCACTTTTTAAAATAAACAGCTGATCGATTTTCTTTAATTTACATAAGCGCCGTAAAGTTTTTCTTCCAAAACTCAAAAATTGCGCTCTCGAAGTAAGGTAAGGGATTTTGCCATGCTTAAATTTTAAAAACTGTGGGATTATTTTAATTTTAAATTTCTTATATAAAGTTGCCTCTTGCCTTCGTTGATATATCAGCTGTTTATGTTTACGATAATTTACCATTTCTCACAACTTCGATTTTCTATCGATTAATCATCGCAAAACACACGAAATGTTCGGGGCGAATGTACACATTTTTCAAAAAAGTGCATTTTTCGAGAGATGTGTGGAATATTTTTTTTTAATGGGGAAATGCACAGGGCGCATTTCACACATTTTGCAAATATGTGACATTTTCAGAAATGTGTGAGAAAGGTGTTCAGTGGACAGAGGCTATTACTCTCCCGTACTGATTGCGTCAGCAGGGCTTCAACATTCGTTCTCCTTTTAAAGCGAATACAAGTGTTTTTTAATAAAACACCGGCGTTTTATTTATTTATTTATATCTGTCTGCCTTCCCGGTTTTTTTATGTATTGCGAGTGCATGCTTGTGGCCTGTGCATTTTTATTATTTAAATATTGTTTTCTTTACTCTTGTGTTCTTGTTCATTTTTGTTTGTGCGCTTGTACTATTAGCTAGGTGTTGTTCGTTGTTTATGTTTAACTGCACATGTTCGCTTATATAGTGTCCTGCAAGGTGACCAAACTCACCTTTCGCAGGTTGATGTTTTCTTGGGATATGTCCAATATTTGGATTTGGCCCATCAGCGCCTCGCAGAAAGCATTTTTTGTGTGCGTGTTAGTTATAAAATTAAAGGTGCTTAATCTGTGTATACTATTTGGAAAGCTATAATACATGTCAAATTTTCATTTGCTCGAAGAACAAGATTTTAAATAATTTAAAATATTTCCTAAATTAATTTAGAACTGTTCTTTGCAATTTTTACATAATTGCGGGTGGACTTTCCCAAACTCCCGCCTTAACACGCACCTTCTCCTGCATTCCAAATAACAGCTACCAGTTTTATTTATAGATACATATAATTAATGAAGGAGGATATTAACAATTTTTATATTTGAATGAATTTGTAAAAAAAAAAATAAATAAAAGTTTTATGTTTTACTTTCTTTTAAGATAATAGTCTTTGGATAATGATAAATAATTTAAGACTGATATTTAAGATAAACTGGTTTATAACCTTTATTAAAACATATAGAAACGATATATATATATATACATACATATATATTTAATATAAAAAATACTTACCATTTCTTTCATTTCAGAACTAAATAAAAACCCTGTAGAAGGTTTCTCAGCTGGATTAATTGATGAAAATGATATATTCCGTTGGGAAGTCCTTATAATTGGACCACCAGACACGCTTTAGTAGGTTTATTAATGGACACATATTTATATTACATGCAATAAAATAAATACATTTCACTTCCAAGGAGAGCATCGATTTATTTTTTGCAATCACATTTAATGGCCCTAACTTTTCCATTACCAAAAATTTTATTTAATACTTATGTACAATTGACTATAGTTCTTAATTTGATCACAAAATATAAAAAACATATAACTCCAGCATATCAAAATGGCATGCTGCCCTTGAAAATCAATATTTTTATTTTGTTTGCTTACTTTATTTTTGATTCGTTCTGTTTGGAAATTTGGATATATATCTATTTAAAAAAAAAATTAAAACGGTCCAACGCAAAATTCGAGTCCTGTCAATAATGTACACAAGCCGGTAAATAGCTACATCATTAATCCTTTACGCAGAACGTTGAATCGCTAAATCGTGTACTACTGTGTACAAGCTATAAATGATTTATATAAGTAATGTATTATTTAAAAAAAATTTCAATTTCAAGCGTTTTTAATTCGAGGTAATTCTGTGACAATATTTTCAGTTTAAGCTTCGTGAAAGAAAATTGGGCCACACGCGAATGCTAATAATACGTAAAAATAATTTATATACCCTGAACCCATTCGAAATGGGAAAAAGGTGTATAATGTATTTATGCAAAATTATGAAACAGGCAAAAGGAAGCATCTCCGACCCTATAAAGTGCATATATTCTTGATCAGCATCAATAATCGAGTCGATCTAGTCATTTCTGTGTGTCTGTCCCCCGTCCGTATATATAAACGTAAAGATGCAATTGTATTTTTGAAAATACAAGTAGAAATAAATCCACTGTTACAAATTTACAAATCAAGATCGGTTAAGTAACACAGAGTGTTCATTATTTCGGCTACGCAATTACCAATGTCAATATAAATACCAAGATGAGTAAACTCCACAAATTTGTATGCTTGATTAGCATGCCTTATAGCCACTTTAAGCTCAGATACACTATACTGTTTGTTTTCAGCATAAATTCTATGCACCATAATTTCTGTTTGGTTCATAAACTTCTTCCAAGTACCCTCCTTTATATCTTCCTGAAGATGTAGATATAACCTACAAAGTTGCAATGTTCAATTGGAATTCTCTTATTTCTCATTCACCAGCTACCAACAAGCCCCGCCATTGCTTTCGCATACAAAACTGTTACTTTCTTAATCAACATATTCATGCAACCGATTAGTCCTTTTATATAACTCAGTTGATATGGATATTGCTATCATCTTTTTTTTATAACAACCTGAACTCCCTTTTAGATATTTTTATTCAAAACTCAACTCCATCAAGCCTTAAAAATGAAGTCTAAATATTTTAAAAAGTTAAATAAGTCTGTGTCAAGTATCGATTTGGTTAAATATTCTATAGCCAAATCGAACTTATTTTTATACCCTGAACCCATTAAAAATGGGTATAAGGGTATATTGTATTTGTGCAAAATCCAAATGTATGTAACAGGCAGAAGGAAGCATTTCCGACCCCATAAAGTATATATATTCTTGATCAGCATCAATAGCCGAGTCGATCTAGCCATGTCCGTGTGTCTGTCCGTCCGTCCGTCCGTAATTATGAACGCAAGGATATCAGAACTTATAAGAGCTAGAGACTTGAAATTTTAGATGTAGATGATCCTAGTTACTCCGTTTCCAAGCAATCGATAAAAATCGATATCGATATCCTGTGTTTTGGGCAACTTTGGTAAATAATAAGAGCTATAGTCACCAAACTTGACATACAGCTTCTAAAATAGAATATATATGCATTTGATGTTGGAAGAAGAGGGTTCAGGGTATCCCCTAGTCGGGAGCTCCCGACTAGAACCTCTTACTTGTTTACTGAATTCTTAGTAAAATTCGATCAAAATCCGAGACAGTTTTATAATTTTGTAAACTTGAAGCGTAAATCTTTAGGTTAGCCATTTTTTTCTCTCGAGATTAATTCTGATTTTGCTAACCTCTTTGCTAACTTTTATACCATTGCAGGGTATTATAATTTTATCGTGATATGTGGAACGCATAGGAGACATCTCCGACCCCATAGAGCATATTTATTCTTGGTCAGTTTCAACAGCCGAGTCGATATAGCCATGTGTGTGTCTGTTTCTATGCGAACAAAGCTCTCAGTTTTAAAGCTATCTTAATGAAACTTTGCAGAAGTCCCTCTTTCTTTTGCACGCAGTACATATGTACATACCATTATATCATATAGCTGCCATAGGAACGAGCGGTCAAAAAGTAATATGTATTATGAAGCTATCTTGTCCAAATTCGGCATTTAATTATTTAATAATTTATTAATTATTTAATTAATAATTAAATAATATTTTTACTATGCTCCCCATATATATGAGAAATCCTGTTAATATCGGACTACTATAACATACAGTTCTCAGTTGTCTACTCAAGGAGTGCTTGTGCTTTCTTCGTCTATTACTTAAGCATTTTAATCTTTTCCTAGAACCCTCGGACTTTCCAAAGAAAAAAAGAATCTTATATCATTCGTCTCCACAAGAAAGGTGAAAAGTCTGATTTAAAAAATTACGGGGGCTTTGCCAAACTGTCGGGATAGTGGAAAATTTTGAAAAGATAATCACTTCAAACTTGCAGCATGTATGCAAATTAGTTGTATCACCTGTTCAACATTGATTAGTAATCGGTCAACTACGACCAATTTGCTAGAATTTAATTTCTTGGTAAGTGATGCAAACTGATGTCATTTACACTGAACTAAGTAAGGCATTTCTTCCTTTACTTCTTCTGGTATTAGTCAAGGTAGTCATCTAAGACTTTTACCCTTTACTCTTTTTATAAACGATCTCCCCTCTGATATATTACATGCCCGTGTACTTATGTATGCAGACGATGTGAAACATATTCTTTTTTACACTGATACATACATAACTCTCGCCTACAAATTTCAAATCCCTCTAGTAGACCTTGTATCCGTCATGGCCATTCGAAAAAAAAATTTTTGCGTTCGAAAATTAAGTTCGCAATGCGAATTCGATTATGTGGTTCTAATGAAAGCTTTAGCATGATATAAAAACTAAGCATCATTGTAATTTAATATTTAATGTAAACAATTGCTTAAAAGACGGCGAGAAAACCAAAAATATCAATGTGCGTTTATATTTATGCACGAGCTGAATATCGAATAAGTAGTTTAGAAGAAAAGATTTAATCATAATTTTTTTTTTTGAACTTTTTATGTTGTATTTTAAATTTTCTTTCATTCCTCATTTCTACTTTGTCACTCGTCCGACTGTAGAAAGTGGTTTCCAATTATATTAGTCCACCGGAGTGTATGTGTTATTCATTGCATTCGCTTTTTATGACAAAGAAAAAATAATTTCTTTAGTTTTGTTGCGTTGACAAATAGGAATTGAAAATTTTGTATTCACATATGTATCTTGTGTGCGTGTATTCACGTTATGTGTGTGTTGTGTTGCTCACCAGATTTCTTTGAAGCCGATTCGATCACTTTGCGCTTTGCACTTTGATTGTACTTCCCGACGCTCTCAGGGCGAACCCAAAATTACCTTAATAAGCTTTATCGGTAATTGAATCTAACAATGGTGTTCTACCCGGTAGCTGACCCAAGTAAGGTGACCATTGAGATTTTCCAAAAATCCATCCCTAATTCTGATGCTTATTACAACGTCACTCGCCAATTGGAACGCTCGCATTAGGTTCTCGACCTCCAAATTCCCTAAGAATATGGTCCCTAAGTAACCAATAAATCTATAAGCATACTGCCGACCATAGAAGGTGCGTAACATTTGTTTGCCTTGCAGGTGGGTGGACATAGTTCACAAGCTATGAACACGAACAGGCGTTCAATGTGTTGAACCACAACAATCTGTGGACTATGTTACAGCTGGCACTTTGCATTTGTTTGGGAACCAACTACAAAATTAAGCTTTAGGCTTGCAGCGTCTCTTTAAGCAGCAGCGACAACAGCAAAAGTTCCTTGAAAATCAGATCGATTATGCAAACCAATGCACTTTCAACATTCAGAACCGTTTGACACTTTACGCAAAATTAATAAGTTAACAACTGCGGGCGGTGGACAGCCTAACCATATCCAATGCAAATGGCGTTCGAAATAAAATACAAGAACTGAGTGCTTTGATCACAAGCTGCTGGAGACCTATCTGGTCGCCTGTAAGCTGTTTGGCTTACTATTAGAGTTTATTAATAGGTAAATATCCTCATCGTTCCCTTCCACGTGGCCAACAATATTAGCAATCAGCTGCAGCTAGTAGGATCTGCTAAAAAATCTTAGATTTTTGATTTAGCAACCATCGGAACACCTAGCTATTGAACCTTTGCCGATCGCAAGGGGGCCGGATATAGTCGGTCTACAGGACTACAGGTCTACAGGTACCCTCTTTGACCTTCAGCCTAGACTCCGGTCTGGGTACAGCACTATTTAGCAGGGGCACAGAGCTCTTTAACACCATTTTGGCAGCCCACCCAGCATAATATTTGGTTTTTCCATTTTTGTGTTTTTTATTTCCAACTAATTTTCTTTTACTTTTGCCTAGCAACATATTCTTGTATGAAATTCACAGTACCCATCATAAGCATACAGTGGATTACAGCTTATTTTAATCCATCTAAAGCCCTCTAAAGTCAAAACTATTAAGAGTATAATATCATATAGAAGCCATAAAAATAGTTGGTAGAAAATAATTGAACAAATTTTTTATTGATCAAGTTATCTTCCCATTTAACGAGATGTGTAACGCCCATAAAGAGACATCTCCAACCCAATCACTATATATACTATAGATTAGCAAAAATAGTCAATTTAATATACACATTATTTCCGTATGTACGAATGCGAATCTAGGGTCTTTAAGTCTTTTGAATTTAAGTCCAGGAGCCTGTCTAGATCACCGTTCCCAATCAATGGATAAAAATCGATCCTAAAATTCTGTTTATCTTTTTTCGGCAAATATCTTTTTACTTAAAATATAAAGACATAAATGTCCTTAAAGTGTGAAGACTATTCTGAGACTGCGATTCTATTGAACTGAAAAGATTTACAATACAATAAAACTTAAAAAAATTAAATTAAAATGTAAGACTCACTACTCGGAAGTAAGATATTCTATGCCTGGAAGATTAGAAAAAATTATCAAGATCAATGGCTTATATTTAACGCTTTCTAATTTATTTAATTTAATAGGGGCCACGACTAAAGAAATTTCAATGTCCATTACTAAATTAACAGATCACACCTATTATTCTTTCAGTCCAAAATATATGTGTGAACTATGAATAACCGCAATAAAAAAATGTTTGTATTAAAACAAATAGTACATAAAAATAAATATGAACAACAACGGCTTTGATGCTACTATTTTGTATCGTTTAAGAGAATATTTCCAGAGTGCTCCGTTGCTAGTTTGGTTCGCATAAACAAATTTTTTATTGATATGACTGACTTTAAAACACCCATACTAATACCCATACTAGGCTCCCATATTCACACTATCTCAAATATTTTTACCCTTATGTATTTGAACTCTTCCATTAAAAGAATTAAGAATAAACTTGACCCACCCTCTATATAAAATAGATTAAATTAGGTAAATATCCGTCTAATTTTTTCAACCAACAACAAATTTGGGAAAAACGGTTTTATGTACCTTTTTCGTTAGTCATCCCCGAGTAGCCTTACACTGAATTTAAAATATTGCTGTCAAGCAATGGCCAAAAAAGATAAATCACCTTGCGCTCAACTCCCAAATTTTTGAAATCACAAAATATAGCCAAATGTGAATTAAATAATGTTTATACAGCTACCTATAGATTAATTTATACACAACACTCAAATTCAACCACTCCTGCGCCGCAACACCTCTAATTGTAATATTTAATTATATTAAATATTTAAATTGGACGAGATAGCGATAAAAATTGTAATTCTGTTTTAAATTTTAAATATATATTATCTTATATATTTTAAATTACAACTTTGTAGCTCTCCTTGTGTCCTAGATCAACGAAAAGACGAATATAACTTGACTCAACCTTTCGTACTCGTCAAAAATATATTTATTTTATGGCTATATGCCAGAACATATAGTTGCACAAAAGCAATAAAGCATTAAACAATAAAGCAACTAAAGGCGAAATATGTGGAAAATTCGTGTCTAAATTTAAAGCAAAAAGCTTGGACCGGATAAGGCCGGGAAATACTATTTGTATATATTATTGATTAGCTTTTTTGTGTTCTTTATCAACAGCGAAGGAGGATTCTTCAAAGCGCATTTATACTTTCCAAAGGAGTACCCGCTGCGCCCACCTCGAATGAAGTTTGTTACGGAAATTTGGCATCCAAATATTGAAAAAAATGGAGATGTGTGCATTTCGATTTTGCACGAACCAGGAGATGACAAATGGGGCTACGAAAAAGCATCAGAGCGTTGGTTGCCGGTGCACACAGTGGAAACTATTTTGATATCCGTGATATCAATGTTAGCGGATCCCAACGACGAATCCCCAGCAAATGTTGATGCTGCCAAGGAATGGAGAGAATCTTACACTGATTTCAAGCGCAAAGTGGCACGCTGTGTCCGAAAAAGCCAAGAGGAGTGTTCATAGAAACTGGATTTGCTCTATATTTGTATATTTATATTAAAAATTTGATACATTAAAATGAATAACTGAAGTAATAGACATATTAACTTAGACAATCTTTTTGCATGTTTTAAATAATGAATTACACTTGGGAATATAGAATTCATGCATTTCTTATAAGTATTTAAATCTGTGCTTCTGGGTCGCCCTAAAATTGTTATAGCTGGGATACTCAATGACTGACCCTTCGTGTCAAAAATATATGCAAAATACGCAGATATTTAATGTTTTGAAAAAAAAAATACAGTTCCTTAAGACTGACTGGTGTGCTATTTTGAAATCAAAAATCTTGCTAGTAAGAATATGGCTGCTAATACGTCAATTGCTTAAATATTTTTATACACTTAACCCAATTAAAACGGGTAATAAGGATATTGTAAATATAATTGTGGGAATATATGTAACAGACAGAAGGAAGCATTTCCGAACCTAAAAAGTATATATATTCTTGATCAGCATCAATAACCGAGATGTTCAAGCCATGCCCGTCTGCCTGTCCGCGGGAATCTCAGAACCTATAATAAGTAGAGACTCGATATTTTGAACGTACGACTTTGTTTTTGATTATCGATAACTTGTCCCGCTTCTAAGCAATCAATATGAATCGATAACGACATCTTTTTTGAGCGAATCTCTTATATTTTAAAAGCTATACTCTTCAAAATTTCCATGTTGCTTCCTGATAAGTATAAACAGATCCAGTATGTTCTATTTTACAGCTATCGCCACCCCGTCACTACGCTAAGCTCCGTGTAAGTTCTGCTATTTTATTACGGTTCATATTACCAACTCTTGATATGGCTGCAGGTCTTTAAGGGATGCGCAGAAGTTAAAAAAGGGAACAAAGTAAAAAGTAAAACAAAATCGAGTGGAATTTCCCAAATCGCTGAAACACGTATTCATTATATTCTTATATAGAGCTTTGACAAATCGGACACAGCTTAAAATTCAAAAAATTACTTTAAAATGCACATACTTCCACCGAAGGAGCTTAGATTTTGCAAAAATATGAAACACGTCTCAAATGATTTTTTATGTAGATCCATGCAAATGAATTTGAAGGGAAAAAGCCACCCACCAATTTTTGACTACCATTTCCACCAGGGAGGAATGGATTTTTCGAAAGGTGTGAAACACCCCTCCAATGAATTTTAGCAATAATCTTTGAAAACAAGTTTGAGGCCGATCCGATGGTTAACAAAAAAGTTTCATACCAACTTTTTTCGCTAATTTACCACTGTTGTGGGTGGAATTTTTCAAATTGCTGAAACACGTATTCATTACGTTCTTATGTAGAGCTTTAAAAATAAGTTTGAAGCAAATCGGACACCACTTTGCCCAAAAAATCATTGAATCGCATTTCTACCGAAGGAGTTTAGACTTTGCGAAAAATGTGAAACATATCTCAAATGATTTTTTATATAAAGCTTTGAAACTGAATTTGAGCGCAAAACGTCACCCACCAAATCTTTGACCCCCATTTCCACCAAGGAGGAATATAATTTTGGAAAAGTGTGTAACACCCCTCAAATGAATTTGAACAAAGAATTTGAAATTGAGTTTGAGGCCAATTGGATGGGGAAAAAAAATGTTCATACAAACGTTTTTCGCGATTTTTCCATACTTGCGGATGGAATTTCCCGAAACCCTGTCTTAACGTGCACCTTCGTCACATAAGGTAACTACAGTGAAAATTTCCTCCTTCCTAGCTCTTACGGTTTGGGCTGTGCGTTGATCACCAATCAGTCAGTCAGTCAGGACAAATAGTTTTATATATTGATATGCTAAAAGCTTAGTTAGAAAACACAGTTTTCTAAATAGCATCACCGGTGTTTTATTTGCCAGTTCGGCCAGCTGTGCCCCTTTTCATAGCTAATATTGGCAGTGACGCTATTGAGTCTACATCTAAGCTGAAGGGTGTACGTAGGAAAAAGTGTTCTTAAGTAAAATAATAATACAAATAATAAATAATAATAAAATAATAATAAATAAAAATAATCATAGCTTGCTCTATTCATTAAGAAAATACAATAAATAGGAAAAAATAAAGAAAGAAGGTTGTTAATAAAGTAAAGAAATGTATGCTAGATATATAGAGTGTTAAGTAGACAGGATAGGAAGAATAGTAATGGGAAATCACCAACCCGATCGGGGAAAATTTGTTTATTTATTTATTTATTACTGGTTGATAAAACGAGTGTCTTCCTCATTATTCAATAGATTGTACAATAGAATTATATGCTAAAAGCCTAGTTAAAGAATACAATTTTCTAAATAGCATCACCGACCGATGGAGGTGTTTTATTTGCCAGTCCGGCCAGCTGTGCCCCTTTTCACAGCTAATTTTGTCAGTGACGCTATTAGAGCCAACACCTAAGCAGAAGGTTGTAAGTAGAAAAAAAGTGTTCTTAAGTAAAATTAAAATTAATCTTTACTTGCTATATTAAAAAAAAAATACAATAAATAGGAAAAAAGAAAGTAAGAATACTGTTAACAAAGTAAATCGTGTTAAGTAGATAGGACAAAAAGAGAAGTAATGGGAAATCACCGACCCGGTGGGGGAAAATTTTGTTAGCCTGTCCGGCAAGCTATGCCCCTGCTTATAGCTGGGAATGGTCAGCGATTTCCCGAAGGTATCTGAAACCAACGATTTTATTAGGGGTAGAGAAAGTTCGGTAGAGAAAACGTGATTCAAACTATTATAATTTTAACATAGCACGCGAAAAGGATTGTGCATAGCGTAGTCTGTTGTGCACGTAGATAGGAAAGAGGGGCGGTAATTTCTGGTTGGTCTAGCGGGAACAGAGAATTGAAGACGCCCTAGCAGAAAAGGAGAATCTTGTTTGCCAACAATCAAGTTATGTAGAAAGACAACACTGACAATTGGCCTACGGCAACCGAAGATTAGGGTCCCAATTTAAACCTCGTAAGGCAAAGAGGAAAGAAAAAAAAAAGAAGGCATAGATCCTTTACTGTTAGTATACGTTGAAATGGAGTATTGTTGATTTTATAACTAACAAGATAAGGTGTAGTACGATTAAATGTCATAAAAATACACTTTGAACAATTTATATGCAATTCATTGGCCGAACACCAAAGTTGCATAGCGTTCAAATCGTCTTGTAGACGAGAATGAAGTTGGGGATTAGTGTACAATAGAAAAAGTTTGACATCGTCCACATACATCAGTACACGGGCATGTGATATAACAGTGGGGAGATCAGTTATAAAAAGTAAAAAGTGTAAAGGTCCAAGATGACTACCTTGAGGAACACCAGAAGTAACGTGACCCCGTTTAGAGGTAGAAGTCAGCCCCAGCATTACTCTTTGGGTCCTACCTGTCAAATAAGAACTAATCCAAAGTAAAAGAGACGGAGGAAAACCTATTTGGCCGAGTTTAAAAGTAAAATGTCATGGTGCACAGAGTCAAACGCCTTACTGAAATCAGTGTAAATGACATCATTAACGAAGTAAACTCAAGCAGATTGGTCGTAGTTGACCGACTTTTAACGAATACATATTGAACAGGTTAAACAACTGATTGCTGAATGCTGCAAATTCGAAATAATTATTTTTTGATATAATTTACGAATAGCGGACAGTTTTCCAATGCCCCTGGTATTTTGAATATCAGACTTTCCACCACCTTTTTTTATAGAATGTCGTTGCCGGAACCGTGGGTCGTTTCGTTTATTGCGTGCACAGAAATTGTAGCTTTTTTGTTTTCGATTGTGTGGACTATGGACCAGGGACGGGACTACACCCAAGGAAACCGATGAGCCAGCCGGCGCGGCTCGCCGTGAAACAAGCAGTTTCGTAAAAATATGGCGCCCAACTTTGAAGAAGCAATCGGCTGAAGGTACTGCGAAAAGTCTTAGATTTATGATCCACACCTCTGATGTCTTATGTGCTGGTGGCCTATAATCGCGCAGCGTGTAGTGAAGATTTATGATCCACACCTCTGATGTCTTATGTGCTGGTGGCCTATAATCGCGCAGCGTGTAGTGAAGTCCGAGAAGCACGACGGATGTAGAGAGATTATCATAATAATGTTGTAGAAGACAAATGTCGCTTGCAAAGTAAAACACACAACTATTTCGATACGTCTTCTTTATTCGACTGTACGATTGCGACTGACTCTGCGTTCGATTTATGCTTACAGACTAAAGGCGAATTGACAATAAGTTTATGGATGTATAAATAGGTGACCCAGGACGATATAGATTCAATCCTGTGCCGCACCTGTCACACAGACTGCTCTAAAGGTACCCAGACGTGCGACAGGAGCCAAATAGACTTCAAGATAGCATTTCTTGAAAGCCGTTCGCTAGTCAAACTAACGATCTGAGCATTTTGAAGAATTCTTAAATGTTGTTTACTGTCCAAATTATGCGCAGACAAGTTAGCCTGTGTTAGTTAGTATATGTCTTCTCTACCCCAAAGACTAAGAAATTCAGTATCAATAAAACATTTAAAAAAATGTATTGTTGTGAGTTGTTTTTGCGGTCGATGGTTATTTATTAGCATATTCGTTATTAGAGGTAAGAGTTTGTCGTCGATAGTGAGTATTATGGCTGTTTATTTATTGATTTATCTATTTATTTAATATTATGGCAATATTAGAAATACTTGTCGGGATTAGTTGCATATTCCTTTATAAATAGGAGAACCCTATCGGTAAGACTAGTACGAATTGGTGGCCT